>NC_056735.1:1909320690-1909525690 GCF_019279795.1 Protopterus annectens
CCATGGGTATGGTATGTCCTGCCGACTGTCATGTTACTACAAGTCATGTCCCACATTCCACATTTGATAATGTGGCAAACACAATCTATGTTGCCTATGTGTGTGCAATGTTTAGACATGTGAAGGCCCTTTGACTACCTTTTGCCCCCAATAACCCACATGTATATAGGCATGAATAATAATTGGCACCACCCACATATGTAAGTACAGGCTATGACTATGTGAAATGTAAGTATTTTGCAGTCTGTCATTGAGCCACAAACTGCTGTTAACACACTGCAATGGGCCATACAGTGGGTATGGAATGGTGTCAAGCTGAATGCAGACAACAGTGTCAGCATGCCATACAGCAAGGACATGACAACAGTGTGTCCCACATCTGCACCAACCCCATAAACACACAGACTGCAATGACAGACCTGGCTACCCAGGATGGCACCATATTGCATTCAGGTAACAGGTATTGCCACTCATCAGGAATTGCTTGTATGTGGTTCACCACATAGGTAAAGGGACCGCATCCAGCCAAAAGGTGAACATTAACACTGAATAGTCTTCAGTCAGTACAACAATACATTAGCAGCATGGCCAGTCTGCTATGTACCTATCCAGACATCTGGAGAATCTGTAAAGGCAATGGTAACACCCACAAAGATCAGCCATGGCCCTCGATAGCTGTTCAATGCAGACAGCCTGCAATCAGTACTGACCCACTCGTTACTGGTCAGGTTGTCCACAGCTGTCTCTGGCATGTCATGGCAATGTTGTGCACAGCCCTTCAACAGCTGCCCCATGTACAACAGTATGGCTCCGTATGCATTACCAGCACAAGAGGCCTGCCTCGCATATGAAATAGCAGGCACACATACTGGAGAGTCAGGTTTGGCTACCAGAGGCTGCCCTGTGTCAGGACTATACTCCTCAAACATGTCAAACACAGTACCATGCATACTCTCATCAACTGCATCAAGGTTGAGTGGATGGAAAAGATAAACATCTGTCCCTGGGATTCAACCTGTGTCCAGCAATTGCAGGAGCAACAGGTGCTGATGGATGATTCTGTTAGGGATACAGTAATAGCCAGGCTTGTGAGGGACACAGGGCCAGTACTCTAGTAACCTCCTCTGTATCTATGAACCTGTGGTCCTACAGAACACCCAGGTGACATGTATGAAGGCTAGCTGGCTGTGTCAAGGGTATGTATGCAAGGTCACACTGTCTGCTCCCACTGTCCCATGCATACACACCCAGTAAACATGTACATATACAGCCATACCTTGGCGATGAAAAGGTCACTGTGTTTCCACTCTGCAATATTCAGCTTCAGTAATGTCAGCAGCCCCACAGGCTGTACACACACAGACATCTGGAACACAATACAGTATGTGAGGCAACAGCCACTCAGCAGTACTAATAGCAATAATGTGTCATGACAGAAAGGTACATACAATTCCATGGGTACCCATAACAATTGCCAGCAGACAGCACCTTACACAGCATAACATAACTACACTGTACTGTATTCAC
Source organism: Protopterus annectens (assembly GCF_019279795.1). Classification (NCBI taxonomy): domain Eukaryota; kingdom Metazoa; phylum Chordata; order Ceratodontiformes; family Protopteridae; genus Protopterus; species Protopterus annectens. The sequence goes on from NC_056735.1 coordinate 1,909,322,218, forward strand.
CCTATGCATCAGACCCATATTAGCATGTCCCTGCATTGATGGTATGGATAACAGGGATGTGGCACAGGTATCATAACATGAACAGGGTGTGGTGTGGTGTTGCCAAAAGCCTAGGCCGAGACATACAGTTGACATGTGTGTGTGTCTGGAGGAGGGGTGTTCAACTGGGCCATGGAGAGGAGCTGTGTATTTCTGGTGGTGACCTGCCTGCGATAGTGATGTGTGACTGTGAGTATGCACACAGTGAAGCAATGTGGTTGCCCTTTTGGGGGTATGCTGGACAGCCATGGACCATTCATGGCAGATGTAAAGTTCACTGTCTCTGGCCAAAGACACGGGAACCGATTCTGCCAAGAGTGTCACTAGCAGCACCAGGCCAAAGGCCAGATGTGGTACTATTCCCTGATGGTGACTGCTGTCTGCTGGATCCATGTCCCTGACGGGACCATCCAGAACCACGTGCCCATTGCCTGCTACTTTGTGGTGTGGACAGCACCCTCTCTTCGATAGTGCTCGTTGTACTGCCACTATGGGAGTGTGAATGTGCACAGCCACATAAGCACTCAGCTGATCTTGTTACTGACCTATGTGTATGTGTCTGACACCATACTCCCACCACATGCTCAAGCACAGACATTGCACGGTTGAGCACTGACAATGTTTCACCCCACCATCTATCCACGACATCAGCAGGATGACATATGCCATGATCAGTGCTGTGGAGGTTGTAATGTATGGCAGGAAATGTTGCATTCATGACCCTGAGCATCTGTCTAGTGTAGTATTCAGAATGTGCCTATGCCTCCATGATGGACCAAAACATGCATTGAGTGACACCTGCTGTGATGCCTCTGACAGGGAGTGGATGGACAGCAGTCTTTCTTTGAGCACTCCTGTCATTCTGCCTGTGTGGAACCTCACCGGATCTCTGGCTATGGTCAGTTTCTACACTCACAGTTACCATAGTCACCACACTAGCCTGTTCGATGCCACCACCCTCAAACTATCCATTATCTGTGGCTGCTGGGGACTGGGTATGTGTGGACATACTGACTATGTGAGTGGACAGTGTTGGTGAAAGTGGGATATCAACCAATGGCACAGATTCAGCCAACAACCCCACCTGTGCCTCACTATGACCACCATCATTATCAGATTCTGATAAGACACTGACATCAGGTTCTGAGGGGGAGACACCCCAGCCCCTACATTCACCTGTGAGGGGAAGACAACATATGTAAATTACTATCTGCATTATAATGTTTGCTGATACACACACACACACACACACACACACACACACACACACACACACACACACACACACACACACACACACACACACACACACACACACACACACACAAACAAACACACACACTCACATACAGGTCAGGTAGCACAAAGGCATTAAACAGACCACACTTTCTGAATAATTACATGCACAACACACAATCAGACCAAAATAAACACACTCTGGATAGGCCGTCAACAACATGCAGGGCAGCTACGTCCAGTTAATGTTGCTACTACTATACACCTCTGAGATATGTGAGGAGTGGGAATATGTGATGGACCTTCACCTAACACACAGTGCACCCATGTACACAATACTAATGTACCCCTGTATAGCACAGTGGCAACAGCTATACAAAAATATGTGCCAATGTGTTACAGTTCCTGTGAATAGGATCCTGTGATGACCAATGTGATGTACCACAGTTAACCCTACCACAAGTGAACATGCACATATTGCACATATGGCTAAGCATAACAGTTGTGTGCATGGAAGACTGGCTGCCCTTAACATGCCTAGGGTATTGGTGAGCCACAACAAGACAGTTCCACACTCACCAGCTTCAGCTTGCTGTCCCCCAGCCAGACCAGACGGACCTATGTAGTTGTGGAGGAGAGCTATTGTCAGCACACACACACACACACACACACACACACACACACACACACACACACACACACACACACACATGTGGCATTGGTACAGGATAATATGTGCATTTGTGAATATGTACAGTGCAAGCTGTGACACTACCCAAATTGCTGACATTCACAATAGGTGTGCACTTGTGTGCATTATGAAACCCCACCCACAAATGCAGTTTGACCTGACATATGTCTCCAGGTATGTAAAGGCTGACACTATGAATGCTACTGTATTGAGGTGATGCCCACTGGGGCCTTACCTGGATGCTCCTTGGCTATTGACTCTATGCCACCCACCTCCACGACATATGTAGTGATGGTTTCCTGTGAAGTGGTGGCTGCACCAAAGTTTGCATGGAACTCCTCTGTGGCTGTGAGTGGTGGTTGAGTTGCAGGCCCTCCATCTGTGACAGCTTGGTCCTTGGCCACAGTTGCATCCCTTTGCCATGCAATGTGTATTAGGTCTGTGGCACGGTTTTGGACCTGTTCATAAGTCCTGTCATGGTGTCACACATTGTTTACAGTTGCCACCAGTTCTGCCCACAGGGCAGTGCATTCCTGCTGGTTTTGCCAGCTCATCCCCAAAGTACCCTGTGATTTGAGTCTGAGGGCATCAATGATTGCCACAGTCTTGGCCTCCGAGTATGGCGGGTGTCGTCTGTGATACATCCAATCTGAAAGACATGAAATGGGAAACTCATCACAGGACCACATACATTGGCCACCATCATAGACCCTGCACATTCACATTTGCTAGCATTATCCACTGCTAACACCCACATTATACCCCTGCCATCTAACAGTAAAGCATGTGTTTGGGTATTGTCAACATACTGGCATTACAGCATGCATTGCCCCCTTATCCTGATGTTTCATGTTCCCTCTGCTGGAGGGCCATTAATGTGCATAATCTCCATTCATCATTCACATCACACAGCACATGCAGCAGCTGGGGACGTCACATAGGTTCCCTACCAGGTAATACCAGGCCATCAAGCATCTATCACACATCTATCACACACCTATAGGCTATAAGGCCAACCCTCTACCTGGTGTCATACATACACATCAGGAGTGACTTCACTGTGGCATGCAAGGCAATCACGGTCTCAACATTGCTAGGATTGCTGGTTGCATGAGTGCAAGTCATGCTCCACTGTATTAACACACACACACACACACATACACACACACACACACACACACACACACACACACACACACACACACACACACACACACACACACACACCTTCAATCTGGTGAGTGACCTAGACTGGCCTTGTTGGCAGCTCACATGTGTGTCTCATACAATCACCCTGTGGTGGAATGGGCACCATGTCCACATCAGGCGGGGTAGCTACCAAAACCTTTGCAGATGTAAGCTAGTCAAATGGATGGTTAACAGCACATACAACCTTAGGATACCACCTGTGCCCCTGTTGGATGGGGACATCAGCTGCTGCCTTGCATACACATGGGCTAACATGTGGCCTAAGCATATGGTTGCTCATGGCCCATAGCTTAGTAACCTGAGATGGTACCAGGACTACCAGAAATGGCCTGACTGCTCTGACAGACTGTATTATGTGTCCACAGACATCACTGTCATTGACTGCTGAGTGTCCCATATGGACAATGTTTCAGTACCATGTCATCCAGCCTACATCCTGCAAATAGGTGAGTGGTGCATGTAGGCATTCCAGGAACATCTGAGGTACACAATAACAAAGATCGGTGCATATGTGGTGTAGGGTGACCTACTCAAAGATATCTGACATCTGCACTATCCAGATATTTGCAGAATTAGTACATGTGCCTGATAGTTGTAGACCCCTCTGCCAGACAAATGTGTATTTCCACACATCAGTTGGACAACATGTGATGGTTATCCATAGAGTTTGGGGGATAGGTATGTGACATGCCAAACTCCTGAGGACACAGTAAAGGTACATGAATATCTAGTAATGTATCCATTCCCTTACATTAGATGCTTAGTAAGTATGCACTGCTGCTGAGCCAGAGCCAGCATCCCTCCGCTACTAGTACCTATAACCTACTGTCCTGCTGCAGGGAGTCAACAGGTATGCTAGCCATAGATGTCAGGCAATCAGATACAGGTGTGGAGTACACATTGACCTAGCCAGAGTATGTCAGAAATGGTCAGGGAGACCTGGACAAACTGTGAAATAATCCTGTATGACATTGGCAGACTGAGAGGGGCTCAATAATGGTACATGATGTGATATGCCAGATGAATCCACCATTATGTACTGTCAGTGTGATGCCCCTGCACTGGGCCAGCAGTTAAGGAGCCTCAATACTCTCTACTACCACCAGTGAGGGACATACACAGTGGGACAATGACAAGTACACACACAGTAAAGTACAATTACCCTTCAGAGCACACAGAGATCAGTCAGTCTGGGGCTGCTTTTCCCCTCTCTCTCTCCCAATTCCCAGCTAAGACTCCCCAGTGGCACAGCTACATGGTTAACATCTCAGAAGAGCAGCCAAGCCAGAACATCCATTACCCTCTCTGTCTGACCAGTGAATTGTGTCCCTGGTCATATAGCTGACACACACACTTTGAGATTTGATTGATGAATCACACACACTCACACACACACACACACACACACACACACACACACACACACACACACACACACACACACCTGGGAAAGGCTGGTGCAGGTTTACAAGCTATGGGCCCTTTTGCCCACACTTAAAGGTAGTTCAGACTGCCACAATCCAGTTAACAAAGGGTGACAAATCCTACTGTATGATGTGCCTATTAGCCAAACCATAAGTTTAACCAAGACCAAAGCTTTTGGAGTGGGCTATACAGTGTCACCAAATACAAATGCAAGTACTCTAAGAGCATACTTAGTTCTATACAGACCAGACACAATTACAAGGTTTAACTATATTTCATGATAACTAATAAAGGAACAAGACAATACACAATCAATACAGTGACTACAGAGTTTAGACTCCCAGGGAATACATTAAGACAACATTGCAAGATGGCCTGAAATAAATACAGCAAACATCTAAAGTAGTATGCTCATAGGATGATACTAGGCTATTGGCTTGGAGGCCCCTATAAGCCTAGCCAGGGATTCTGCCCTTGTTCATTCAAAGTCAGTGCCTGTTTCCCCTATCCAGCAGGGACACAGATGGAATCCCAGAGGTGTATGTTCTGTTTCCCATCCAGTCATCAAGTTTTTCTAAAAGAGGGCTAGAGAGGTACTCTGTTTGACATGGAGAGGGAGTCTATTCTACAGATAGTTGAGTATTTGGGACACAAATCTAACCCACCAACAAGTTCCATTCATGTTACAGACCAGGTTAAGGCTTTGTGTGTGGGTTGTGTGAGTGGAGTTTGTCTTACAGATATGCAGCAACTCCATCAAGGCTGGGTCAGAAATGGCCTTGTATGCCAGACAGAGGTCACCACTGAGCAGTCTGTATGAGATTGAGTAGATGGACAGGGCTTATAGTCTATCTGTATAGGATAGCTGTTTGAGAGCCTGGATATTTCTGATCAGGAACCCCTGTGGTCTCACCAACTGCTGCATGTGCTTGGCAAGGCACATGCCTAAGGGGGCATTATACTTGCAAATGGATCTAATAAGGGAGGAGTACAGGGATATTATGACCTCCTCATTCCTGGATGACATACCCTTTTTTATGAGGTGGGCCATGTAGAAAGCCTTGTGTACAATGGTGGGAATTTGGTGGTCAAAAGTACGGTTGCTATCAACCTGGGTTCCCAAGTCCCTCACGAATGATTGCATACTTAGTGCATTGTTATCAATGTCATAAGTACTGGGGATGGCATTTTCCCCAAAAGGGATAATGATGCATGTCTTGGCATTCAGTTTGAGACCATACTTCTTGCAGCAGTCATTAATTGGGTATGGCCCTCTTGGAGAATGTTCACATCAGTAGGGGAATTTAAGACAGCACCCAGCTTGCAGTTATCTGCAAACCTGGTCAGCCACAAACCTGGGGTTTTGGCTTGCACCGCAGAAAAGTATATGCCAAACAGTGGATGCACCAAGACTGATCCTTGGAGTACACCAGTCATTACAGGTCTGCTACTAGAAGTGGTTCCCCTACTTTTACTGAGTGGATTCTATCAGTGAGCCAGTTAGCTACCCATATGGTAACATACGGGCTAATACCTTGCTGGAAGGGTTTATGTATTATACCCAAGTGGTGAATAGTGTCAAAGGCTTTCACTAGGTCAAAGTAGGCACTGTGCATCATCTTTCCATCATCCATGGCTTTGGTGAGTGTTTCAAAGAAGTCAACCAAGTTTAACAGGCATGATCTCCCTTTGACAAAACCAAACTGTGTGGGGTCAAGTGTTTGGAGGTTGTCAATGTCCTTGTTTATTAGGTCCATGATAATCCATCCGATGGCCTTGCAGATTAGCTAGTAAGGCAGATGGGACTATAATTGCCTGGGTCAGTAGATGCTCCACCTTTGCATAGAGGCATGACAGTGGCTGTCCTCCATTCAGCTGGGATGAAACCAGTGCTCAGGCTGTGGTTGAATAGGGTGTGCAATGGAGCTGTGAGCTCATGCCTGAGTTCATGTAGGATACAGGCAGGGATGTTATTGGGTCCCATGGAGACTTTATTGTTTGCCTTTAATAGGGTGTTAAGGACATGCTTCATGGTGATGAGGGGAGTGGAGCAGGTGCTGGGGATGTCTTGGTGTACAGATGGGGTGACTGGGTGAAGGTTTCATTGAACTTGTCTGCCAGCAGGTTGGCTATATCTATGGCATTTGGGAATGTGGTGTTATTTGCCACCAGTTCAGAACAGATTTGGGTGTTGCCTTTAAGATTGTAGACATATGTCAAAAAGGCCTTGTGACTGTCCTTGGTGGATGTGGCCAATTTGGACTCAAAGTTAGCCTTAGAGGATTACACTGGTGACCAAATATTCTTGTTCAGACAAAGGAGTGATTGCTTCCAACTTGGCACCTGCTCCTTCTTGGCCCTGGACATGAATATTTTCCTTCTATTATACTGCTTGTTTATTGCTGCTGTCCACCAGATAGGTTTATCTTCCTTAAGGTAGATGATTTGGTCCTGCCAAGTATTGCTGAGTTCATACAACTATGTAGATGCTCATATATTTTGTTGGTGTAGGCTTGGATATTAGTTCAAATTCCAACTGAAGGGACGGTGGCTGTGAAGCTGCTTATACCTGCTCTGAAAAGATTGTAGTTGGCTTTGAAAATGTTTTTCTGTTATGGGGTTGTCAGGGGAGATGGTGACTTCAAACGTGATTGCTTTATGGTCGACCTTACCAAGGAGGATGACACTGCAGGAGTGCTACAGTGGCTACTCATGTTGTTTAGGACCAAGTACAGAATATTTTCACCTCTTGTAGGAGTGTTGACCACCAGATGCAATGCATTCCCATTGACAAAGTCAAGGAATCTCTGGAGGTTTATGTCTGGGCTAGAACATATCTTGCAGTATATGACTGGGTAGTTAAAGTCATCCTGGATCAGGGTAGAGGGTTGAATCTTGATGGATTTAACTATGTCCAGATAGGTGGAGTGGGTGTCGTGCATCATGTTTTGGGGTCTTTAGCTAGCTATGATATGAATATTTGTTTTGTCAACACTTATGTGTCTCTTGTGCATAATACCATTTGACCAGCCTGGAGGTGTGTATGTCTTTGAGAAATATTGCAACTCCACCTCCTTTGCCTTTGTAGCCCAACATTTGGAGTCTGAAAGTATGGTAGGATGAGTAAGCTGGTAAGTATAGGGTGCTCTACACAGCTTTGAACCAGGTTTCAGGGACTGCACAAATGTCGCATCCTCCAGGGCAAGAAATGCTTACAATGAGTGCAGTTTCATGCTAAGACTCCTAGAATTTACCAGCATGACCTTACATTTCATTTAAATGACATTTTCATGTTACTAATATTGTGCTCATGACTTTGCCTAAAAAAGGCACTATGGGGGAGGCAAGAGACATTCAAAAGCAAAACACCCAGGGGAGAGAGATAAAGGCAATCTCTGGCAAAGCAGCATGGTCTGTCATTTGTGTACTCGCTTTTGAGTGAGACAGCAAGGAGCCTAGGTTCTTCATGTGATTGCATCTCTCAGATATTGTGGTCTTAGGTGGTAGTAGTAGAGGGTTGTCTGTGTACATAAGGCAGTTGCTACACTGTCTCAGGATCCTCATACCAACCACACTAGCAGGAGAAACTGCAGGAGATTGTCCATCTATGGTTATTATTATCTGTGGAACAGAGGTCAGGGATAGCAGAGTGGGTAATATCTGAGAAGAGTACACATAGGTGTGAGTATGGCTGGATAAAGTCAATACTGTAGCTGCAGGTGAGGGCCTCACTCACACAGGAGTACTGGTAAGGGACAAACATTGCAACTGAGATACCTCACAATGGGTTAATACAGCACAGCAGCAGTGTGCAATGGACATACAAGCACATACCCACACAAATGTTGGGTTTAAAAAACACAAAAACAAAGATAAAATAGAAACACTGGAACTGATCAACCAACCCTTGTCACTGAGTTCTTAGCTCAACACCCCATGCCAGACAAGTTCCGACCAGTTCACTTACTCCCAGTAAGTGCAGGCAGGCCCTGGCCAACACAAGATGGCATAGCAGCAAACACAAGAATCACAGAAACAGATCTGAATACAGCAAAACATGCAAACAGACTATGCTAAAGATATTTAAAGTCTGTGTAAGGTCAATTTAATACAGGAGAACAGAAGCACATACAACTATGACAGTAGCAAACAAGAGCAAACTGATTTAAACAGATTAACCAATTAACCAACAAGAAAGCTCAAACATGAGCCCTGTTCCAGCAGTCTTCAATCAGACAAGTTCTAACTGCACAGTCCTGGCACTAGGATGCAGTGGAAGCCTCTCCAAAAAAGATGGCCTGGATTACTGCTCAAGTTGTACAAACAAAGATAGATTCAGCAGGTCTGCATCTACTCTATGCTACAGCAAACAAGCTGCACCAATTTTGTAAAGAAACAGTTGAAATAAACAAGCACAATAAGCCTTTAACCAGCTATTCGCAGCTCAGAAGGGAATAATCTACCCTCTCCTCCCACAAGAGAGTAGACCACAAACTTTATTAATGTAAAATAACTGGCCTGAAGCCCACATGCTTCAACCAAATCTAAGACACTTTTAGAATAACAGACAGTAAAAGCTCTCAGCCAGCAAAACCCAACTTAGAAGTATGTAAGCTGCAGACCACAAACAATCTTACTGTAAAACAACTGGCCTAAAGCCCAAGTGCTTAAACCAAAAGGCTTAGAATAACCGTTACACTTTAATTAGGCTACTAGCAAGCAGTAATAAATGCAGAACAATAAGTGCAAATGAGTACTGTAAGAACAGGCAGCGAAAACTATATAAATTAATAAAGTAGGAAGAAACACAAATACAGTAAAATCAGTTTTTATTTAGGTTAAGTGGGAAGGGATGAAACATGATACTTTAAGTTTGGGAAACCGGGGGGGGGAGGGTGCCTTCTCAAATTCTCTCTCTCTATTTAGTAGAATAAGCTGATGTGATGAGACTGGGATGAGTGTCTAAAGTGAGATTTATAGTAGGGGTGGGCAACTCAAAAGCCACCAAATTTAAGAACACAACAAAGACTGGGCAAGTGGGATGGAGAACACTAACTCCAACAGAACAGAAAACGTAAAACAAAAACAAATGTAATACTAGAATAAGATGCAAAATAGGAGTGATCAAACCTTAACTAAAGGGCTTCAAATCAACATTACATGCAGAGAAGGCTAATACTCAGACCAATGCAGACTACACAAACACTTCAGCTAACCACCGGTATTTCCAACTAAAAGAACAATGCTGTCTCATAGCCCCTCCAACTATTTAACTGATGCTATTCACAGTTTGCAAAGGGATGCTTTGGTAACCTTTTTTTTTAATGACCCCAGCCTAGAACTATTAAAACTCCAACAGAACAGTAACTTATAACTAAACAAATGTAATACTAGAATGAGATACAAAATAGAAGTGATCAAACCTTAAATAAGAAGCTTCAAATCAAAATTAAATGCAGAGATGACTGATACTCAGAGCAATGCAGACCACACATCAGATAGCTATACTATATTCCCATCTATATGTAAACAATTTTACATTTCCCTAGTTCCTTATTATTAGCAAGGCAAATGCATATGAGTGGATGTTGTCAGAATCACAGACACATACAACATGCAAAGGTCTTTCTCTGAGACAGGTCTGGAAGTGATAACATTAATGCTGGGTTAGCTCAGATTACATTAATGTTTGTCACCTGCCTTCACTTGCCAGGCTAACAGCAACTAACATACATTTTTGCATGTCTTCATCAGAAGAGAATATCTGTCTAATGTTTGTATAGAACTAGAAGTCATAACATGGTTAAGCACTTCTACATTTTCAGCCTAGTAATTATTTATGTTTAGACACAATACAAAAACCTCTAGCTATAGACATTTATGTCTGCTTGCTGCACTGAAACTGAGATAATACATTTGTAAAACAAGTTCAGTTTATTTATTTGACATTTTGAAACTTATGTCTGTATGTTCGAGGCTTCCGGGTTCTACTATTAATACATAAATTTGCACCGGTAATACTTTATACACATTTCTGTTATTGGCCAGTAGCCTGTTAGAGCAAGACATCTGGACAAAGGCACAAATAAAGGGGAATAAAGGCCAACACATAGTGACTAGAAATATTGCTCTTATGCACTTAGTTAATAGAATACTAGGTTTTGGATTCATATGAGTTTTCTGAAGGATATGACATCTGACATTCACATATTTGCTATTATTTTATGACCTCTATCTTTAATCATTTGCCAGTGATTTGCCAGACCAAACACAAATGTAGGAGTAAATGAGTAAAAATATAAGGCAAACATGTGGTCAGTCTGCAAAACTATGGACAATTGAGAGGTATGAGCTTAGTACATAACATACAGTTCAACCCACACACTTCTGCACCAGTTGTTTAATATCCACATAACATATATAGGTTTCTTACACTAGTAAGACATGCATATGTATCATATAAATATTCACAAATGGCATGATTATTTACAACATCCCAGTTAGCTGGGCTGGCAGTGTCACAGTCAGTATTGTACAACAGACAATCTAGTAGTAGTCATATGTGAGCTGACCCTTGCTGAGGTGACTCAGGGGCCAGAGCTGTGATCTATGTCACTACAGACCATACCTCCCAACCTGTTAGAGCAAGAAATCTGGGCAAAGCCGTAAATAAAAGTGGGACAAAGGGCCATAATTAGGGACAGTTTCTGAATATTGTTCTTGCAAACTTAGAAAGTTGTTAGAATAACAGGTTTTGCATTAGCACAAAGACTGAAACTGAACTGTAATTATTTTCTGAGTTCAGTCTTTAATGATTTGCCACTAATTGGCCTGAATACCACCATTTTATGCAAAACAGACCAGAAATGTGAGGCAAAAATCGGGACATTCTGCAAAACTGCGTACAGTTGAGAGGTATGCCACAGACATAGTCATCAGGGATGGGTGTAGGTGCTGGACAGCAGACTAACAGCAACATGTCAATCTAGGAAGTGTTGCTGAGACCTACTGTTTAAATTCCTGTTTCCCATGACTGCTGATCTCCCCATTGGCTTTCCATTACATGCTTAATTGTTTGACATACCTGGTATAGTGCTGTACTCCTTTGTCAGAAGAAATCCATAAAAGGTGTAAAAAAGCATAGCCTGTCTTCCTGAAGAAAGTGTCATACCTGTTTAGCATAGGCAGCAGCTTGCCTTTTATAGGTAATGCTCATGAACAGGTAATGGCCTGTGCACCAATCTGTCTCCCACTTGCTAATTGCATCCAGAACAGCTGTGTTGCCTTTCCATTAGCCAATGGTATGGCAACACAGTGCTATATTATAAATTTTGTTTAAGCATTTTACTAAATTGTACCTTCAAATACCATGCTTTTTTACCTATATTTATTATTATATTACTATAACTTGTTTTTATTATGTTTTTATTATGTTATGTTATCTTTATGGAGCTTTTCTCTCCAGGACTCTAGTGAAAATGGGCTCTTCTCAGCCCAATGGACCATCCTGGCAAATAAACCTCAAATAAATAAATAAAATAAAAACAATTAAGGCCTTCATGTATACCTTGCCCCCTGGCCTGTGAGGAGGACATTATGGAGGTGTGGGAGCTAAAGCATCACAGGCAGTAGGTGGAAATATTGTCCACTATTTGGATTGATGTGTTGTGTCCACAGTTTTGCATGATACATTTGCATACCTCTCAACCTCATATGGAAATGTGGACAAACCGAAACAAAATAGGAGGACAAAGGGACAAATATATGGACAGATTTGAAATATTGCTGTCATAAACCTGGAAATGTGCTAGTGTAACATGGTTTTGTTTTGACATACACTTTCCGAGGGATTTCAAGTCTGAAACTCAAATATATATCATTAGTTAGTGACTTCATTCCTCATATCATCCCAGTGATTTAGCAGAAAAACACAAATGTTATGAGAAACAGGCCATAAATGTCAGCCAAACAACTGGACATTCTATGCAAATCTGTACAGTTGTGAGATATGCATGTCCAGCCATTAACAGATTTTCAGAATCTGTAGCAGTGTACTGTGTAAATTTGTGTTGGGGTGAGTAAGAAGACAAGGCGTTGTGAGTTCCATAGATACTTTTTATAGCTTACTGTGCATGGTGCTACAATTGATGCTGGTCTATCAGCTGGGTATGTTTGTAGAGTGAGACTGTGACACTTGGCAGCATTTATTTGTCTGTGTACTGGTTCTGTGTCAGTGTCAGAGGCCAACGTACACTGCAATGTGGGCCACTATATATAGGAGTAGTATGTGGCTGACTATCTGGATCTGTTTGCAAAAACAGTTGCTGTACTCAAGAGGTCAGTTGGCTTACTGGTATGTTGCCCTATTCAAATGGTTCTGAGTTCATAATTTGGCAGTGATGTTTTTTGCCCTAAAGCTACATCCCTGTACTGCCTGATTAATTTAGAAATGCATCAGCATACCAAAAAATGTGCATATTTTTGAAGAATGCCCAGAGTTTGTGCTCATATTTTTGGTGTGTTCCCCAGTAAATTTGCGGATTTCTGGCAAATAAGTGGCATAATCTGAGGTCTGATATCACTAAATAATGGCATACCTTTGCATTACAGACTTCAAATCCTTCAGAAAATCTATGTTAAAACAGTCCCTGTTACTCTAGCAACTTTCTATTTTTATAAGAGTAATATATAAACTTTGTCCCTATTGTTGGGCCTTTGTCCCCCATTTTGTCAGTCTTCATCCAGATTTCTTGCACTAAGAGGTTGAGAGGTATGTACATCAGTAACTCCCCAGAGCTGATTTGGTGTAGTAGTGTGTTACTGTGATTCTAGTTCAGACAATCCTGTGTTCATGACTCTTCAGCTTTGTCTTTTTTCCCTAATGTTACATGACTGCACTGCATGATATATTCACAAAAGCAATAGCAACTCTCACAACTCATTTGGCTTAGTGGTACATTCCTGTGACTCTAGTGCACAGTGTCCTGGGTTCAAGACTTGCCAGTGATGATGTTTTCCCCTAATGTTAAATGACTGTAATGTATGACATATTTACAAAGGCATTACTAATTCCCATAGGTGATTTATTGTAGTCGTATGTTGTCCTCACTCTATTGCACAGCGTCCTGAATTCAAGCCTGGGCGATGATGAAATTTTTTTTCCCCTAAGGTTAACTGACTGTAATTCAGGATATATTTACAAAAGCAATAGCAAGTCTCACAACAGATTTGGTATAGTGGTACATTGCTGAGACTCTAGTGCACAGGATCCTGCATTTGAGACCTGGCAGGGCTGATTAATTTGCTGCTGGGCAGAACAGAGGCTGAATGAGTTAGAGTGATTAAAGCAGTTTTAGGTGGGTTTGCATGATGCTAAGCAATAGCAAGAGATGCTTAGCTTCCCTTAGCTTGCTTAGCAATGCTTACTCCTCCTTAAACCCATGCTAATTCTAAAAAAAGAAAAGAAAAAAGGGATATAGGAAAGTGGTGAAATGGGGCAAGCGGGGGAAAAACATTATGAAAGGTAGCTAGTGAAGTGCAGGATGGATGTAGGAAAGGATCATAGCTCAGCAACAGCTGTGAATGATGAGGACAATTTGGAATGTGGAGTCTCACACCCCACAGGTAGGGGGGTAGGTGACATAAGTTTGTTGATTAATTGATGGGATGACTGATTCATAGCAGTGTACGTGGGTGCGAAATGGAGATCTATGTATGGGACTTGATTTTTTTTGTGGGGAAATATGCCCTTTTTTAAGGTGAGTGGGATGTTTGGGAAGGGTTATAGGTATTTTTGTGGAGGTAAGTTTGGTAGGAGAGGTTGCTTTTTCAGACAGACAAGACAGCAGACAGGAGTGGTGTATGACACATTAGGAGGGTGAACATTAGGTCCATGAGCACCCAGATGGAAACAGTGGGACTGAGGTCCCCACCCATGGGAAGTCACCACTGCCCCTTCACAGCCCCAAAAGTGGTTGTGCTGAGGGCTGGACAACAGGGGCAGGCTGCCCCGTGAGGTGCACCAGTTTGCCCTCCTTCTGGTGCAGGCATACATACAATTCCCTCTGGATGACTCTGTGCACCATGCCTCTGAACTGTTATCAGGTGACAGGATCCTCTCTGTGCTCACGCCTTGTGGGGATGGACACTGGCCGCCGACATGGTTCCTCCCGAGGGTGGTGCAGGACCAGTGGAGGAGGCAGTTCGAGGTTGGGTACCAGACATGCTATGGCCATATGAGACAGGACAGTTGGAACTACTGGGATCTTCCTACCCAAATGTGCTATGGTGTTGAGATTTTTCAAAATGTATCAGTTATTCATGAGTAAAACATTTCAAAATTATTTATAACAGCATGCATGGGTGTTCCAGTTAGCCCAGAATAATAGAACTGAAACATCTGCAAGGCAAGCAGAACACATGCATAAATGGAATAACAGTCAGTATTGTAACAGCATGGCAACTACATTTACGGCAACAGGCTACCAACAATGGTATTTGAAAAAGGCATGTTAGTATGCAACCGATTGAATATATGAACAATAATAGAACACAAGTGCCAACATTAGGTTTGGAGAGCAACATACCCCTAACATATGAATAATAATTACTGATGCAGATAAGGGGTGGGAAGAGAGAAAAAAAATACATTACCAAATGTATAGGCTGATATTTTTCACAACAGTACTGCTCAATACTCTAAAGGTCTGCCCTCACTTTACATCTACTTGAGGTGTATAGCTACTATAGCACATACAGACCTGTTAATCTGTCAACCTGGAATGCTATGGGGCAAGCTGTGACAACTCTAATTACATGAGTAGAGGGGACTCGTACTTGTCATGATTATATATATGACTAACAAGGTGTACCCTGCACTGATGTTGTGTGAATGTGCTAATGGCATACTTGCACTGAGATTTCATCTGTGTGTAAGGTTATTGGCAAAAGGGATCACTAGCCATGACAGCATGACAATCGAGAGACTTGTATTGGGAAGAGTGTATAGTGTATATAGCTATCCTGCTGTCATTTGTTGGCATGGGGCTGGAGACTGGAATATCTGTACACAGTTTATTACTATAACCTTCATATAGCTTATACAAATATTTCTTTACCTGTCAGCCCTGTGTGGAAAATATCTGTTAACACTACCTGAATGTTTCTGACTATAAACACATCTTAGTATCAGTCCCATGATTCAAACCATGGTGTGCATGTGCAAAATTGAATGACATATCTATTTCTTGCCATATCGAGCTACTGGGGAACTGATGTCTGTTGCTTGATTGATTTGTGCCTAATAGACACTTGGTTACAGTCTGACCCTCTAATCTATGTGAAGTGTCACAGAAGACTGTAGTGACAGTTGAGTATACATGCCTGAGATTCATGCTTGACAGATAGTGTACTGTGTATTAATACTTTGAAAGCAGGTTTACACATTTAACCCCTAGTAGATGTGAATATGTGTGATCTGTACTGCCTATAGCAGGGTGCTGGGTTGCATAGCTGACCTGTATACATTTGCACATCATATATTTGCAGTGTCCACCTATTGCACTCTCATACTTGCTTGTATCAGCATACCCACATTCAGGACTACATAGAGCTGAAATGCAAAGGTTAACACAAGGCAATGCTGCAGGAACACACTGTAATATATTACACATTACTATTCAAGGTTCAGATCTTAGTAGAGGACATATTTCATATTTCATTGTATCTTGTTTTACAGTTCCACAATCTACAGTTTTGCATAACAGCTGCTTATCAGACAAACCTCAGTTAATGCATGCTGTCTTAGCCATATTTGATGCGAAGCACCTGTACACTTGTATTTCTGAAGCAACATATGAGATTAAGCCCAACAGATTGTGCTAATAATCTTTATTTTGGGTAACATGACACAGTGGTTTATTACTGTCAAGATTCTACATTCAGTGGTACTGCATATCCTGTAGATGATGAATGAATGTCATTTATTACCTTTACAGTAGCCCTCACAGTGCAGTTTATTAGCAGGTTCATTCCTACACAGTATTAGTTCAGTATTGTCTTCCTTTCATCAATAGTAGCTTGTTTGCTGCCTTCATCTGTATTACACTGCACCTGGCATTAGTCACTTATAGCAATGTTGGTCTGACAAATTTATTTATTCAGTACACTCAGAACACAGTATACCTAATGGCAGTAAACAATGTACTCTTTCTTATTTATTGCACTACATAAATAAGATAGATCTGTACTCACCAGACTCTTGGTGCAGCCTCACCAGGCGGTCATCACGGGCTTCCATGTTGCAAGCCCTCTCCTCTACAGCTGTAGGGGAAAAACACCTATTATGCAAACCTATCACATACTCATTCTAGAATTTGGTAAAGCAATGGGTCATTTACTTACAAACTACTGGGGCATTTCTGTCCTGAGCATATTGGATCCATTGAGACAAGAGCACCCACTTTCTCCACTTCAGGTCATCATAATGATGACTCACCTGCTCAACAGTTCAAGTGATTCCAGTGGCACTGGTGAGGTCATCTGCCAGATGGTCCCAAGCCTCAGATTGGTATTGGGTGCCCTGGTATTGGCCCTGCGGCAGTCTGCCATGGTGTCGCACAAGGAGCCCAGTCATGACCTTGGACTCCAATATGCCCCAGTGCTGTGCCCAAAAAAAGCACGCTCCCTCTCCTAGTCCAGGCATAGTTCCTGCAGTGATTGAACTTCAACAGTTTATGGCTGTATTCCCACCTGTGTGGTTTAAATAAGGCCATATTTTCATCCTTTGCTTTCACTGGACCATTTTCAAAAATGCTGAGCAAAGTTGAGCAGTACGCAAACCCTTTAAGCTGAGTTGAGGAGTGCTTAAAGTGGCAGATGCTGAGCAATGCTTAGCAGTATGCAAATCTGCTTAGCTGAGCTGAATATTGCTTAGAAAGGGACTTCTTAACAATGCTCAAACCAGCTAAGCAGAGATAAGCACTGTTAATTATTGCTCAGACAGACCTATTTAAGGATTGCTTAGCTTGCCTTAGCAGTGCTTAGCACAACTGAGCTAAAGGAAAACAACAGTTTTATTTTAAAAAATGAAGAATTGGATATTAATTACTCATTACTGACATATTATTACATGTATATATATTTCACTTTACTTGAAGTCTCCCTATGTGCTTTGATTACATTACCTTAGAGTGTGACTGTACCGTATGGAACACTTGGTTTAATTAGAGGATTTCACATCATATTTCCATTGACACTGGCATTTTGGACCAGCTACACTACCCTGGTTAACAAATTTCAATTACTACATTGTTAAATAAATTAAAAAATAAGTTTACAATGCTTTCCCATGTAAAAGTTGAATGGCCTTTCTTTGTATTTGAACCATGCACCAACTGCATCCAAAGCCAGAACTCTAACCACTAAGCTAAGTCACTGGTGAAAAGTCAGCTATAGATTTGTATATAGGTCTTCATGATGTTTAAGCACTGCTGAGAAAAGCACTGTGGTGATCAAACCCACTCAGCTACACTTAAACTTTAAATACAATGGAAAAAAATACAACCATTTTATATATATATATATATATATATATATATATATATATATATATTTGACAATATATCAAATATATATCAGTTTCAGGCCACATACTCTTCATGAAAATCCATGGTAATCTAAAACCTGTCATTTTATCAACTTTCTACGTTTGCAAGAGCAATGATTTAAAAAGCTGGTCTGTATTTCTGGGCTTTTGCCCCCTCTTTTAGTAAATGGCTTTGGCCAGAATTTTTGCTCCAAGAGGTTAAGCGGTGTGTGTCCGTGGACACTATTTTATTGTAAAGTGTTGTATGGCACTTTCACAATGCAGGGGGTGTGTTACAGTTCCTGTCAGATACCCCCTGCATTGTATTCAATTCACAATCCTTTTTTCAGTGTCCACGGACACTGAAGAGATTGTAAAGTGCCACACAGCACTTTGACAGTGCAGGGGGCCTGTTACAGATTTGTGAGCACTACTGCAGCATGTTTCTTGCACTGATTCAGTATCCATGTACACGGATACATCTCAGTAGCATGCCTTCAATAATATGTGAGGCGCCTTGCCGAGAGGGAGATGCAGACACGGATAACTTTCACTCCATGGAGGAATAATGTTATTCCTACCCAGAGTGTTTTAAATCTGGGGGATACTTTGATTGCCTTTACTACTCTTCCTCACTCCTTCACCTTAATTAACTTATTCCAAGCCTATAACACATTTTTGAATCTATCCATTTATCACCCATAGTGCCTTATGGCATCCAGACCTTTTTTGGATATGGCATTTTTAACTAAGCAATTTAACAACTAATTATAGATAGTATTTGAAAAGACATGGAGTTAAGATTGTTAATTTGTGATGCCTTCCAATAAAGAAATTTAGCACCATTTGTCACTTATTATTCATGTTTTCATACTTATGTTTATATTCTCATAAATCAGAGACCTATTTGCTATTGAGAAGTATGGTGTGAAATGCAATAGTGAGACAGGAAAATTAATCAACAATTTTATGAAGTATATGAAGACGGAACCTGAAATGTCTGTCATTATTTACTGACTTTAGACATCAGTGATTTACCAGAAAAACATGCATTTTATGAGGAATAGACAAGAAAGGTAAGGCAAACAATCTCAACATGGTTTTAAAATATGGACGGTTGAGAAGCATGATTCCTTCTACTACAAAATTTCTTCAGTGTTCCTTCTTTTTCTCAATTCCTCATGAAATCTTTATTTTCTTTTCCATTCCTCATTCTAGATGATACCCTACAGCTTGTTTTTGATGTTGCTCTGTTGCAGTCTGTTTTTGTCAGCAATGAGATCTGACTCAGCCATATTTCTTTCCCAGTTCCTACTCTGATCTCACCCTAGGCATGTAATCTCAGTATGGTATCCCACTATTCATCCCTTCTACATTCTTATATTCTTGATTAATGAAATGCTTATGACCTTCCTTCTCTTCTCAAATTAGGCCATGCTGTCTAGGACCACTTCATTTGCTCTATATTTATTCTTTAACTCTGTACTACTAATTAATGTATTTTTTCATGAATCTTTTCACTTATCCACTGTTATAGACTTAGCAAAAGCAATAAAACCTGACACAGACTTGATTTTTTTTCTTCCTCCTCTTCTTCTTCAAGAGAAGAAATGTCTTAGTTTCTGCTCTCACATCAAGATGTATGATTCAGTAATGGCAGCAGTAGTTTAGTTTCTTTTGACTTCTGCCCTCAGCTCCTTCTACTGCCATACCAACACACTCTCCTCACCCATCCCTCTCACCCCTCATCTGTCAACATCACACGTTGATACACTTCTGCATCACCTGTGGTGTACTTATCCCTATACAACAAGCTCAATTAAACTTTCTTTGTATCTTTTATTAAAACCTCAGCTGCCTTTCCCTTTCCTAAGCTTATTTTACTTCCACTTACTCTTCTCTTATGTTTAACATTACACACAACTTGTTTCAGTTTCTTTTACGTTTCTTATCTTCTATATTCTCAGACTACCATCTACATTATATGCTGGCACCTTGTTTCTTACCTTTGAGTCTCTCACTTTCTTTCCTACACATTTTCTACCTTTAAAATTGCACCACACTGTTAATATGCACACACACACACACACACACACACACACACACACACACACACACACACTCATACATATACATATATATATATATATTTATATATATATATGTATATATATATATATATATATATATATATATATATATATACTCTAATACTCCGTGTCTCCTTTCTTCCCAACACAACATTATTATCCTTCTTCTTAATCACATCTTTCTATGTAACATACTATGCCACTAATTCAGTTCTACCATTATTCAGTCTCACTACACCTCACCAAAAACTCTCCTACACTCCTTCTGCCTTCATTTCTTCAATATTAACTTGTAAAATATCTTAAACTCATTCCTATGACAAAGGTTTTTTTTTCCATTCTAAAGGCTTATTCAGTACACAGTTTCAGTCAATGCTTTATTTGACTGCTGTTTCTTATAAAACTGCTCAACCTTACCTGCGATCTCTGTTTGCAGGTATCACTTTGCAGTTTAACAACAATGAATTTAATCTAATGAATCTTACCCTCTTTAGGTATTACAGCTACCATTGCTTTCTTTCCAGTGTTGGTACTTCTCCTCATCTTAAAATACTGTTAAACAAAACCTTCCAGATCAATCAGTCTTTTTCCCTCCTAGCTTCCAAACTTCCACAGGAATGCCAGCTATTCCTGGGGATATTCCTGTAGATCAGATACACATCACAATTTTATCCCATCTCCTCCTATCCTAACAATTAATAATTGATCCTTACATACCTCTAACCTTGGATCATAGGATCATATGAGATTACTAGTCTATTGACCTTGGAGGTCATTTTAAGCCTAGCTGTTTCAATCTAATGTAATATAATAGAGGTACTAGTCAATGCCCAGTATTGCATTTAGTGATGACTGCCCATGTCCATGAGGGTTTTGGGCACAATCTCTGGTAAGAATTTACAGAGCCCCATCCACTCATCCAGATTCCTCTTGAACAGTGTTATAGAGGTGCTCTGTTTCATATGAATTGATAGCCTGTTCCAAAGATGTAGCAGTTGCTGGGAGATAAAACTGTCCCTCCAATATGTCCTATTTAGGTCGCAGGCCATATTTAACTCTATGGAATGGGTAGCTCTAGACCCATTTGATTTATGGATATGCAGTTAGTTCATTAGGTTTGGGTCTGAGGTTGCTCTGTAGGCCAGGCATAAGTGTCCCCTAAGAAGTCTACATGATATGGAGTATAGTGACAGGGATTTTAGTTGGTGCATGTAAGACACATGCTGGAGGCCCTTGATCTTCTTTGTTAGAAACCTCTGAGGTCTTTCTAATTGCTGTAGGTGTTTAGTACAGTACACACTGAAGGGGGCATTATACTCAGTTATGGGCTGGATGGTTATGACTTCTTTTGCTCTCGAGCTGATGCACTTACTAATCAAATGGGCTACATGGTAAGCTTTCCTTACAACGGCAGACATGTGGTCATCAAAGTTAAGGTTGTGGTCGACCTGTGATCCCAAATCCCTTACCACTTCATGGGTACTTAGGGTATTGTTATTGATTTAATAGTGTAAAGGGACATTGTTTCTGCTGATGGGAATGATAATACTTTGCATTCAGTTTGAGACTGTGACTAACACATCAGTTGCTGGTGTGTGTGACCCCATCCTGGAGTATATTGACATCATTTGGAGATTCAATGATTGCACCTAGTTTGCAGTCATCTGCACACTTGGTCAGCCACAACCCTTTAGTTTTGACCTGAACTTCTGAGTAGTATATACTAAACAGTAGGTGGCCCAGCACTGACCCATGTGACACCTTGCTGGTAAAAGGTCTATTGGCTGATGTGGAGTCACCCACTTTGATAGTATGTGTCCAATTTGAGAGCCAGTTGGCAACTCATCTTACAACAAAGGGGTTTGCATTCAGTTTGCTATGTTTATCGGTAATGCCTGAATGTGGGATTGTGTCGAAACACTTTGCCAAGTTGAGGTATGCTGTGTGTACACATTTGCTGTTGTCAATGGCCTTGGTCACACTTTTAAAGAAATCCACCAGATTTAACAGGCAAGATCTGCCCTTCATGAAGCCGAATCGGGTAGGATCCAGTATTTGGAGGTCACTTATATCTTATTTATGAGGTTTATAGTGATACATTTCATGGCCTTACAGATGAGGCTGGTCAGGCCTATGGGTCTGTAATTCACTGGGTCTGTTGCTAGGCAACCTTTGTGAAGGGGAATAACTGTAAGTGTTCTCAATTCTGCAGGAACAAAGCCTGTAGTTAGGCCATGATTTAAAAGGGTACTTAGTGATGATGCTAGTTCATGTTTTAGCCTGTTTAGAAGACAACCTGGGATATCATCTGGTCCCACAGAGTCTGTGTTCTTTGCCTTGGACAAGGCTTTGATGACCTACTCTTCAGATATGTAAGGGGGGTGGAGTTGGGGAAGGGTTTGTTGTAAGTTAGGAGGGGATAAGGGAGTAAGATTTTCATCAAACCTCTCCGCAAGCCAGTTCCGTATCTCTGTGGGGTCAATGTGTGCGATACCGTTGGCCACCACTTCTGCACATGATTGGGTTCTACCTTTTAGGTTATGTACATAACTGTAAAAGGCCTTATGGTTATCCTTGGCAGTGCTTGTTAGGTTTCTCCCAAAGGAGCTCTTGGAGGATTTGACAAGTTGTCTTATTTGCCTGTTATGGCTGAGGAGGGTACTTTTCCATTGTTGGATCCTTGCCTTTGTTTTTTTGGACAGCAACTTTTTTGCATTTATTGAAGAGTTTGTTGATGCTGGAAGTCCACCATCATAGCTTGATTTTACTTGGGGCTCTGGCTTTGATTCTGTCTGGTACAGCTGAGTTTATACACTTATGCGAGTAATTTTACAGGGCTTTAGTGTAAGCTTTGGCATAGTTAAAACTTTTGTCTTGGGGTGGGACTTGGAATGTATGTATACCTTCACCTAGGAGGGTATAGTTTGCCTTGGTGAAGTTTTTCAGTCTGATTTCACCCTTTGTGAGTTCTGGTGTTAGTGTCAGTTCGAAGGTGATCGAATTGTGCTCAGTTTTTACTAATGAGGGTCCAACAGTTGCAGAATGTGCACCTGTTTGACATGTTGGTGAGGACCACATTTATAATGCTTGTTCCTCTTGTCGGGGTATAGATAATTTGCACCAGGGTATTTGAATAAACAAAATCAAGGAAGTTTTGTGCTAGCGAGTTTGGACTAGAGCAGGTTTTTCAGTTGATGGTGGAATAATTGAAATCCCCCATAATCAGTGTGTTCGGTAAAATATGGATTGTCTTCAGTTTGGTTAAGTAGGCTTCATGGGTGTCATACCCATGGAGAGGGATCTATAGCTGGCTAGAACTTGAATGGGGGTCATACCCAGAGTAACCTGTACCTGGATTAACTCCATGGAGTTGTCCAGTCTAGCTAGACGTGAGGTGAATTTATCTCCTATATAGGTTGAAACACTGCTTCTTTTGGTTTTCAGACATTCATTTATTGGACTACAGGTGTGGAAGGCTTTGTAGCCTTGCAGGGCTGGGGTACTCTGAGGCCTTAAACCAGGTTTCTGTGACTGCACAGGCATCTACATCTACATCTTTTAGTGATAGAAGTGCTTCCAGAGAGTGCAGTTTTTCATTTAAACTCCTAGCATTTAGCAGCATGACCCTTATTTTGTTCTTCTTGGTTAATTTCATGTTGGTAATGTTGTTTTTGAGACTGTAGCTAAAAAAGGCATTATGGTTGAGGCAACAGCCTTTGCCAGCAGCTGAAAGCCTAGGGGTGCCATATGCAAACTGTCTCTGGCAAAGCAAGACGATTTTTTGGAACTGGACTATGTTATAGCTATAAGCTACCCTAGTTTCAGCAGGAAACACTAGACAATATTTAAACACAGCAGAAAATAGCAGTAAGACACTGAATTTTTTTTTTTTAAACAGCAGAAAATCAGCCAGGAGGCTCCGAAGAATGATTTAAATAGTTAACAGATCAGTTAATTAAGTACTATTTGTTGGGAAAACCAGCAGAGGCAGAACAGATAATACCAGTATATACTTAAACAGTGGAAACAAAAAAATAGGTTTGCTAAACTGTGAAAACAGCAATAAAATTTGATTTTATAGGCACAGTGTAGCAGGCAGTTGCAGTATAACAGTGCAGTTTTATACACAGTAATTAAACACAGTATAAATGTAGGTGACAGGCAATAAAAAAGTGGCATATTTAATTCTTCTATAAGCATTTCCATTTGTACATTTTCTTGATTTCTATATTTCTCTGCTTTATACAGACTTTCATAGAATTTCTGAAATATTTCTAAAACCTTTCTGTTCAGCCATATCATCTATCAGCCAACCTGTTGAAACACACATTCCCACATTTATCTTTTACAATATCTGATATAACCTGCAGAAAATGTAGCAATATAACATCTCAAAGCAGGCATTTATATCTATAGTCTTGATATACGTTCCATTTCTGAATATTGCCTGTAGCAAAAAAAAATTCCCTTTCTCCACATGCCCTTAATTCCTACATCTGCTTTTGTAATAATCACATAGGATTAAAGACTGTTGGTGGCTGCTTAATTCCCATCAAAACATATCCACTCCAACAAGCTAGCTGAATTAAACCCTATAACTCAGTAAAGCTACCCTTATGATCACTGTAAATAACACAGTTGTGTCATATTCCCCATGCTATCATTCAGAACTCTTCCTTGTTAGATTTCTTTACTTAAGAGTAGCCACCCGAGAAACTATCTTACTCTGTGGTCTCAGCACAAGCTGTTTGGACACTTCTTCCATTCAGGTCACTCAAATAGTGTCCTTATACTTCTGTAATAATATAATATCCATAATTATTCTTGCTCCTTACATTATCCCATTACTGGTAGTGAGCCGCTTCATGACTTCATATTCACAAGTACCCCCAATCAGAGTAAAAATAATCTTATCTTTCCTAACACGATCATTGTCCTACATTCTCCAAGTTAATTCAAAATGACTAAAATACTTCTTGTTGCCATGTAATACCTATCTCTGTAATGAAAAAATGTTACATGACATTCTGTATTGCATAAATGCTAGACATTCTTCTGAACCACAGACCATCCCCACACAATGAAAACAATTAATAAGATTTTACTATACCTTTAAATTCCCTATTTCCATACGACAACCTGTGAACATGGCAACAATTGTTGTCCCTTGCTCATCAAAGTATTAATGATGTCCATGCAACAAAGAGATAAAATACAGGAATCGGTGGAAAATCTTTAGTAATCCAATGCTTCATAATGAATATTTTATACTTGGAAGCAATGTCAGAGTTACTGTAAAGACCTCTAAGACATTTTCTGTTGATTTTAGGAAAGGCCTTTCTTCAGCAAACCAAATATTAATGGTCAGAGACAAAAAGGTATGTGACTTCAAAATTATCATTAGAAAAAAATCTACATTCCTCTTTATCCACAATCTATATTTTGAAAGAAAGTGAAGATAAGTTTAAAGGCTACTTAACTTCCATCTGCATCATCATTCCTCTTAACCTTTGCAGAAATTCCTCTAGCACAAGCCATATTGCATAATGAATCACAGTGTTTATCAGCCCCAGTGCTATATCCAGCACTGATGTTTATATATAATTTTGTTCTCCCTAGCCCTCCCCACCTTAGCACTGCTGGACATCTTCGGGCTAAGCAAGAACCCTATGGCTAATTAGGCCATTTATTACTCCTTCTGGCAAGAATCAAGTGGTAGAACATTTGCAAGATTCAGGATCCAAATACTAACCTACTCATACCTTCTACAGGCACCATTTTTACACAACGTTGGTGTCTTATCAGGAGGAGGACATGGCATTCTTGTCTCTGTACACACCTCCTCCTTTCTACAGCTCTGCAGAGTATAATTCTGCACTAATAGTGCAAGCCAGTCCAGCCATAAAAGGTGGGTAATACACATAACTAGTAATACCTGTTGCCAAAGCATGGACCCAGCAGCTGCCCGTGACACCCCCAAGGATAAGTGAGCTAGCATCAGCCCGTCCAAGTCAGCCTGCACCATCTATTCCTACAGATGCCTGTGCTGCCTTTTTCCTGTTCTTATTTATTTATCACAATGAAAAACATATTTTACTTACTCCTAACATCTTCCAGTCAAAATGTTTTATAGCTTTTAAATCAGGCTTTCCTGGTTAACAAGCTAACAACTTTTAAACAGAATGCCATTTGTCTGAAATGGGTCTATATCATATGAGCGAATCGCACAAATTGTGAACACTCATAATATCGAATGTACCGGACCTCAAACTTCCTATTGTGGGGGGCTGTTCCCCCACAACCCCGTTAAATATATATTCCAACTCCAAGATCGCACTACAGTGAGGAAAGGGCAATTATACAATGACCTCCCCATTAATATTCAAAAACGTGCATGCTGATTGGTCAGCGTGCACGTTGTAAATCAGAGTTATAGTAATGGAAAAAGGTCCGGTCGTCCGGACTTTTTCCATTACTATAACTCTTTTTTTACAGCAATGGAGAATGCAAGATCTCCATTGCTTCACACTGTCTCGCTATTTTAAAGGAGTTTAACATAGCGAGACAGCTTTAAAAAAAGCAACAGAGATTTTCTGTTGCTTTTTTTAAAGCTGTCTTGCTATGTTAAACTCCTTTAACATAGTGAGACAGTGTATAAAAAGCAACGGAGATCTTGCTTTCTCTGTTGCTTTTTTCAAAACTGTCTTGCTATGTTAAATGGGTTTAACATAGCGAGACAGCTTTAAAAAAAGCAACAGAGATTCTCCATTGCTTTTTTTAAAGCTGTTGCGCTATGTTAAACTCCTTTAACATAGCGAGACAGTTTGTAAAAAGCAACGGAGATCTTGCTTTCTCCGTTGCTCTTTTCAAAACTGTCTCGCTATGTTAAATGGGTTTAACATAGTGAGACAGCTTTTAAAAAAGTAACAGGGTTCTCTGTTGCTTTTTTTAAAGCTGTCTCGCTATGTTAAACCCATTTAACATAGCAAAATAGTTTGTAAAAAGTAATGGAGATCTTGCTTTCTCCATTGCTTTTGCCCACAGCTCTGATGTACTGTGTAGGCATACGCATGCGCAGTACATCAGAACTGCTGCAGAATACCAGACAGCTGCGGAAGGGCAGCAAAGAGGTATTATACAATGCCATTATTTAAGAAAAGTAATTATTTTTTTTTCTTAAATAATGTCATTGTATAATAGCGATAACCCACGCCTGGGTGTGGGTAATGCTGGATTTACCCACGGTTGTCTTTGTTTCACCCTCGTGACCAAACCACACCAACCGTGGGTAAATCCAGCATTACCTACACCCAGGCATGGGTTATTGCTATAATATCCCATTCTTCACTATACCACAATCTCAGAAAAAGCACTTCGAGGTCCAGTACTTTCGATATTATGAGCATTCGCAATATGTGCGATTTGCTCATATGATATAGACATTGTTTCATCTTAAACTTTTTTTTCTTTTCTCACTATAAGTGTAACTCTGCTGCCCTCTTTGTATGTGCAGAGTATAAAACAATGGCCATATTCCTCACTGCACTTTTTGACTGGCTCAACCACTGTTATTTAGAAAAGCCTGGTATTTTGGTAGCAGTGTGAAGTTGCCACTCTAATCTTGAGATGAAAACGTTTTTAAGTTCACCACCATTAAGTTTGATGAATGACATAAAACAAGAAAACAATTAACTGAAGGGTCTGAGTATATTTTAGGAATAGAATAGTGAAAGGACAAGTCATAGAATGAATGGCAATACTACAGAATATCATATTAACCTTCTGCCTAAGTACTACAGATGCTTATGAAATGAATGGCAATTCCAAGAATGAACGGTAAAACAAAAGGATATACTCAGGGATTAGGCCCTAAAGAAATAGGGCTTAAAGTGGAGATGCTGAAAACATAAGGGTAGAATAGGGAGGAGCAAAAGAAAATGTACAACTGCTAAGGATACATAAAGAAATGTAACAATATGATGAAGGTATAACGTTCAAGACCTCACCAAATTGCATGATTATGGTAAGCAATTTGCTTACTAATGGTGTAAGTTGTATTGATAAATGGTTTTAGAAGCTGAGTGAATAGAAAATTGTCAGAAACAGCATGGTATGAGAGTGTACTAGTAATATGGCCATCAAAGTGATGTCTAAAAAGGATGCGAGAAACTTGTATGAGAGGAACTTGTACATTGAACTAGGGAACTAAGGTGGCATAACCTGTGCATCTTGACACTGACTGGCAGAAGAGAACAGAATACTGGTTTTGTGCCACAAAGCAAGTATCCTGTTTGGATCAGAAGCAACATTGTGCCAGGAAGCATGTTTATATTTTTTTTAATCTGCCTTTCTGTTATTTTCTTTAAATTCTACTCCAGTTTTTTTTTCTAAACTTTGCAGGAGTGTTACTGATTACCAAGTAAGGATTATGCTGCCTCTCTTTGTAGTATTATATATACATTTACCATGAACAGAGTCCCATCATTCTCCATCTCCTTATGGACAAAGTTATGCAAAGCCATATGACATATCATAGTGGAAATGTTCATAGGAGAATTCATTTCTGCAGGTATATGTAACTTACCTAATCTAGACTCCAATTAGTTTGGTTTTGTGAAGTATAGATCCTGCATCCAGAAGCTGATAAGCTCATTTGTATAGGTTACAGAGGCTGTGGACAATGGCTAATCAGTATAATCTGCTTATATATGCCATAACCAAAGACTTTGACACTCAGTCTATGCTGGAAAATCAGACAATCTTAATGTAAACCACTATGCTAGCCACTGGTTTGAAAACTGGCTACCCAACAGATTACAAATGTTGAAAGCTGGTCCCTGTCAATGTAAAATTGTAACAAGCAAGGTACCATAGGAATCAGTACTGAACATGCTCCTGTTTGGTATTTATTCTGAAGATATCTAGTCAAGTTCCCAGAGGTGTAAGTTTACTAGGTTTTCTGACTACTACAAACTCGGCATGGTTGTCCACTCATCCACTGATACTAAGCAGCTCTAACAAGGCTTAGAATTTACATATACCTGGTGTATCAAACACAGTCAAAACAAAAATGCAAAAATGCACTATAGTAGCTTTCAGCCAAAAAGCTGCACTCATCTCATATGTCATTAATGGCAATCCTCTTCAGAGAAATATGATCATAAGAGTCTTGGATACTAATGTGGACAACTATCTCGTATCTGATCATCATGTTTACACCATAGTCAGGACATTATTATATATGGCCCAACTAATTTCCAAAGGAATATATTCAAGATGCAGAGAAGTCACCTTAACACTGTACTCTTCCCTCATCATCAGACATGTCTGTGAACATAAGGCCTCCTTTAGTAAGTACAAATCCAAGTATACTGCTCAAATTTAAAGGCACCAAGAAAATCAAAAGCCTTATACCCTTCATCTGTTACAACAGATTAGTACACCTCTTTTATTCTGAGTTGTTTACAGGCTGCCCAGAGGTGACCTGCATCTCACTCTTCAAGCCATGAAAGACCCAATTATATTTAACTTCCTATTTATTCTTAAAAGTAGTGGCTCTACAAGTTCTCATACTAGGGACCCAAATTTGGACCAACAAATGAGCAAGACCAGCTGTAGGAATAGGCTACAAATTGAATTTGTTAAATCAACATTCCTAGACATCCTAAATAGGAAAGCATCCATCCACCAGAAATGAATAAAACATAACCAAGCAAGCTGGCAATCAAAATCCATCAAATAAGTCATGTCCACAAGGGATAAAATCTGGAAATCATGGCAAAAAAACAAAGACCCCTCAACTCTACTACAATACAAGCAACTCCATAACCAGGCAAAATGACTTATAATCAGAGATAAAAAGCCCACTACCTCCACCTTCAAAGCCAACAGAAAGATAATCCCAAAAAAGTCTGGTCCTCCATTAACCAATTATTAAAGCCAGGCTCTAAAGCAACCCATCACCTGACCCAGGCAAAACCCCTGCCAAAATTGCCATCCTCTTCAATTCTTACTTTATTGACATCATAGCTAATGCAACCACCACCTTTCCTACAGCAAGCACCACCACCACCACCAAGACAACTGATGACCATATCATCCCAGGAAACAATCCTACCCTTGAGTCCATCCCATAATTCTATCCCATACCCACTGCCAAAATAAAAAAAAAAAAAAACTTTTTCTTAAGCTAAAACCCTATACTCTGGCCCCTGACAATCTACCCCCACAGTTCCTGCAGCTAGCTGCAAACTCTATAGCTTATCCCATCAGCATACTCATTAACAGATCAATTAAAGAATCCCTTGTTCCACACACCTGGAAAAAAGCTTAATTTATCCCCTTTCACAAAGGCAGCACCGACACAGACACAACAAACTCTTGGCCCATAGCAATTCTCTCACCCCTCTCTAAAATAATGGAAAAATGCATCCATGCCCAACTCCTCAACAATCTGCTTGAAAACCAAATTCTATCACCCTCTCAGCATGGTTTCAGACCAGGACACAGCATCACTACTACCCTCCTCTCCTTCCTTGATACAGTAAACCGGGCACAGCATTCTGGCAAAATAATCACTTATCTTTTCCTAGACATCTTCAAAGCTTTTGATACCATTTCCCACACCATCCTCCTCCCCAAACTCTCCCCCCTCCACATTTCCCCACCTACCCTGCAATGCTTCAATAGGCAGAAATCCACCAAATGGCAACAATCATACCCTCCCTTCCTCAATACTTCCACAGGGTACTCCAAGGCTTCATACTTGGTCCTTTCTTATTTAGCATCTTTATTAACAACTTCCACTTTCCCACAATGCTCAATAATCCAGTATGCTGATAACTCTACTATAATGTGCACTGCTAATTCCAGCTCTGAACTCCAGCAAATCACCCAGAATGCCCTCAACTATACTGAATCTTGGATGTTTAACAGTCATCTTGCCATAAGTCCGAAAAAAACTAAATTAGTTATAATTATAGTTATAATAAAAAAAACCTCTTCACTATACAAGCCCAAGACAATTCCACTATAGAAATTGTCCCACACACTAAACTACTAGGCATTATTATAGATAAAAAACTTAACTTTGACCTACACATAAACACTAGCATAAAAAAAAAAACACACCAAAAGCTAGGTATGCTCTACAGGCACCAACTCTTTCTTAGCCTCTCTACTAGACAAACCCTTGCAACCACCCTTTTATTACAAGCTCGCCTTCATGGAACCCTTCTCCTCACTAATATCCAAAATTCAGCAAAATCCAAACATGATATGAGATGGCTTGCACCTGTTACAACAGAATAGCCAAATTTGCCACCAAGGCCAGATTCTCATCCCACCACTATAACTCATTGAAACAATTAGGCTGGCTGGAACTCCCCCACCATCTCTCATTCACTCAACTAACTACAGCGCACAAAATATTCTACAGACCCACAGGCTGCCCTGCTCTCTTGACACGACTCACCCAATACCAACACAGCAGGCAACTAAGATGTGAAATTCATCCTACTTCCAAAAGTAGGAAAGCCCACCTTACCTGCTGTTTAACTCCTCTACTCCTTCACCATCGCCAAACTATGGAACTCACTTCCACCTTCTATAAGAAACACAAGCAGCACCACCACCTTCCAACAAATACTGAAAAATCATCAACCCTTCCTGACTATGTATCTGCTCTATAACCTAACCTCCTCCTTCTCCTTGCATGATAACTAAACTCCTATGCTGTTTGCTACTGCTGACTGATGATATTTTCTCCATAATTATTATTTTTTATCACTTGTTGATACTGGTACAATAATGCTGATTAATATATCTCTATTTATACCTCTCTGAATCAATTTATCTGGCAACTAACAATATTCCTGCTTTTATGTATATGTTCCAGATATATTACTGTAATCATTATGTGTAACAGTGTATCTACTTTTGTACCAATTAATGTTTAATATTTCCTGTATCTATGTTCTTATCAGAGTTTTTCTCCCTTGGGCATCCACTGAAAATGGGCTCTTTTAGGTCCAGTGGGCTTTCCCGGTAAACAAAAGCAATAAATAAAAAAATAAAATAAATACAGTGTATTCCCACACTATGAAATAAGTTGTTGCAACAGGTCAAACAAGTTACCATTTTGACATCCTTTAAGGCTAACTGTGATGACTGGATGGGTAGACACAAATTTACACAAGGTTATAATGCACAGCTTTGTATGATTTGGAAGGTGAGCAGAACTGAATGCTCAAAAGGGAGGCACGCATTCAGTACAGAATGCTGAATGCCTGGAAAGTGAAGCAAGAACTTTTAAACGTGTCTGTTTAAAGGTGTATATGGCTACAAACATTACAGTCCCCATGATCAATATTTTCAGGCTGTATATAATACAGAACACTTATATTAATGAACATTTGTTTTCAAATCTGGAAATTATGTCGCCAGTTTTTTATGGGATTGTGGTGCATTCCCTTACCTGACAGCTGTGCACTTTCAGAGTTGACTTATATAATCAGCAGGGCTGTGGGGCTTTGGGGATGGGGATGGGAGTGTGGGGCTTGCTCCCCCTGCAAAAATGCCGATTTTTTATTTTTGTTGTTTTTAGTCATTTTAGATTTGATCTAATATGATCAGTGTTTTGATGACAGGCATTTTAAATGTTTGGGGTTTGATGATATACATACATACACATATGAAACTGCACAGTGCTAACATTCAGCTAAAATATTACATAAAAATATGCAACAAATAGTCACCTGAGACTTTATGAACCCATATACTAATTTTGGATGTGGCCTTTCTTTTGAAGCAATGCTTAGTAGTATATAATGAAGATTAGAAGCTGCATATCCTATCATATTTTATTACTGGTCATGCTTTTTTTTTTTATTTTTATTTTTATTCATCTTTTCTTGACCAAGTTAGCCCCTTTAGACTAGTGGCCTCCTACAGGTAAGACCTGAGGTAGACATTTATACTAATAGGGAAATTTGGCCAAGGCAAGGAGGAAATTCCCATACTGTTTTTGATAGGTGCTGTGGGATCTTTTGCATCCAGCTGAGCTACCACCAACTCAAGCTGATGCAACCTCACTTTAACATCTTATCAGGATGTATGCCACACTCAGGAGTCCAACACTTTCTTTACGCTGCACTGCAAATGTCAACAATCCATCTGCCAGTGTGGGAATAGAACCCACAACCTTCAACATCAAAAGTGACTTTGCTGTTGTGCCACTGACACTGCTGAAATTAATAAAGTAAGGGGTGTGGTCCAGTAGATTATTTTGTTTTTTTTGTATAACTCCTAGACAGATTACTTTCCATTTTTTTCTCTCTTTTAGATTCTTAAAGTACTGCTACTTTGCAAAAGAAGTTGCATAATTTATGTCATCTTTAAGAGGTGCCAGATAAGAGAAGTAAGGCTAAAGCTTTTAGAGAGTGCATTAGTTGCAGAGTGAAAGAGCTTCTATGTAACAGTCTTTTTCTGCTTCATGGTTACTGACAGCTCTGATGACTAATGGATGCACCAGGCAGGTAGCACCGTAGTGGGTACTTGAGTAAAAATATCTGTATAATATTTTTCTCTTCACAGGTCATATCTGCAGCTGATTTATCAGTCTCTATCCATCAAGCCATCATCGCTTTTAAAATTCCAGCTGGATATCAATGTAGTGAAAGACAAGAGTTAAAGAGTAACTACAAGGAATCAGCATGAAATGTAACAGTTCACATGATATATGCTAGAACTTTTAGAATTTTTCTAAGTGCTAAAATAGAATCTTTTACATTCCTAGAAGAGAAAAGTATTGAATTCCAGGGGAGGGGAATGTTTCGATATTAAATCAACATGTTTCATTAACTCAGGATTACGGTAAAATCAGAAAGTAGAATGGCACTGGTTATAAGAAAACATCCAGTATAAATGGAACCTTTTTTTTGTGTGTGTAATACAGAAAGCATTAGAGTGAAAATGCCATTTGTACTTTGACAACAAAACTTCATCAAAAATTTATGTAGGCAAACCTCTACAAAGTATTTTATTTACAAAGTACTTTAAATATTTTACCCCTGCTCATACAATATGCCTCTGAATGAGTTAATTATTAAGAGGGCCACATCTAAGACCTACTGTCTCCACCAACAGTATCTGTAAATCTGAATAATTATTTCATCAGTTGCTAGCAACTGTATGACTGCACTTGTCTGAAGTGAGTCCTTGTTTCTTGCATATAAGGGCTTATTCATGAAAGCACAAAAGGAATAAAGATGAAAAAAATTGAACTGGGATAAGAAACTCTGCAGAACAGAGAAACTATATTTCTTACCCAAATCTCATTTTTCCGATGCAACACCACTTGAAACATGCAACTTTTGCAACTTTCTGGCAATTTGCAGAGTAATAGAGCATCTGGCCACATGGAAATATCACATAACAATTAGTGTTAATGCTTGCAATCAGAAAGACTGACTATATTTCAATATACAGAATATTTTCTAATCTGCTCTCAAGATTCAATTATGAGTCATACTAGTGCATTAGCTTCAACAAAAAGCAAGACTTCATTTTTGTACACTATAAAAGACACTGACTGTCCACTACAGCTATAATGAGACATCCCCAGGCCAGAAGCAAACATGATGGTTCACCATTTGGAAGCATGTCTCTCATTCTTCAGTTTCATTTTCTAAGCAATTGTTCAGCATGTTTGCCATTATTATTTTAGTTATTGTCATTTACATACCTCTCAACTGTACAAATTTCTGCAGAATGTACAGCTTTTTGCTTCATATTTTTGTTCGGTTTCTCATAAAAATTATGATTTTTTGACAAGTCACTGGGATTATCTAAGGATTAAAGTCACTAAATAATGACATGCATCTGAGTTTCAGACATCATACCCTTCAGAAAATGCATGCTAACACAAAATCTGTTATTCTAGCAACTTTCTAAGTTTATCAGAGCAATATATAAAATGTGCTGCTATTTTTGGGCCTTTGTCCCCAACTGTGTCAGTCTTTGTCCAGATTTCTTATGCTAAGAGGTATGATTGTCATTAATGTTATAATGGAAATGGTTAAGCACTAGTGAAAAGTGGTCCCTTATTTACCAGACCATGAAAAATATTTCTCAGCTGTCCAGATTTTCACAGTATGCCCACCTTTTTCCTTATATTTTTCCTCTGTTCCTTGTAATTTTTTTTTTTTTTGGAAAATCACTGAGGATTGAAGTCTTTAAATACTAATGTACATTTGAGTCTCAGACTTCATATCCTTCAGAAAATGCCTGTTAACATAACACATGTTATTCTAGCAAGTTTATAAGAGCAATATTTAAAATGTGTCCCTCTTTTTGGGACTTTGTCTCCCATTATTTTAGATTTTCTCCAGATTTATTGCTCTAAGGGTTTGAGAGATATGAAGTGAAAGGCAACTGGAACTATTACTCTAAGTCAGTATGTATATAAAATATGGGTTTTCTTAAATACAGCACAACTTTGTGATTTGTTGTGCATTGATTTATCCATCTTATTGTATTGCTTTGAGTTGATAACTGAAAATGCAAATGTTTAACTTTGGATAGACACTATATGAAATTCCTGTCTAACAGGAAAAATGTTCTGACAATGCAAACATTACATTTGTTTATTCAATGAATTCAGGCATGCAATACTTCTCAGCAATTCTATGTAGACACACAGAAAATATGGCTTCTTTATCTGTGTAATCTGTTTTCTTAGTAGTGTATTATCTGACATGTGTTGCTATGGAAAAAATATATTGTCAGGTAAATCAATAAATTGTGTGCAGCTGTCTGGAGTTTAATGCTGTAATCCTGTTCCTATCTTTTACTGCTGTTTGAACAATCACAAAAAGCAGCAATCCTTAGCAACAGGGGACCAAGTTTACCCCAAGGCTTCAGATGGCATTTATAGCTAACAGGAAAGACACCTGGGTCTAAAGCAAGATTTGTGCTTCATGCATTAGAAAAGTTTCTAATGATCATTTCATTTTGAATTTTCAGTAAAATCTGCACAGGGAAACTTAGAGCGCTGCAGTTTCTGACTCTGGAAACTGACATTTATACCTTCTGAGAGAATCTAAAGAGATCTGCAAAACTAAAACAACATTTTTTTTTCACTTCTTTAGCAGGCTTTACTCCTGATTCATCTGATTTTATTTAGGCTGTTGTAATCTTTAGCAACATCATATCCTGACAGTACAGCATCAATTATTGGTAAGCTGTAGAAGAATTGTATTCTCAGAAATATGTCAACATATTTTTATGATGAGATATTACATGTTCAAGATAGCTTCAGAATTTCTGTTAATGTTTTTCATGATCTGGACTATGTCTTAAACTCCTTCTGATAGTAGTTACTAGTGGAATCATTTTTCACATAAAGACTAGTTGATGTTTTTAGGGGATGTGCATTTTATAGCTGAGTGAAAGAAAGAATACAGAAGGATGCAACTCACATCCTTAGTGGGAAAGTAGGCTACAAAAAATGGAAAAGCTAAAAAAATAGAAAAGCTAGAACATGAAGAATATTTTCTATGACAGTAATGATTTAATGTTTTCAGAAAATAAATAAAATAATAAAGAAGAGGTCTGAAAATTGAATCCATGAGACCAGGTATACCTATCTATTTCTCTTGCTCTCTCTCTGTATATATATATATATATATATATATATATATATATATATATATATATATATATATATATATATATATATATATATATATATATATATATATATATATATATATATATATATATATGTATATATATACATACATATATAGTTTCATAGTTTCATAGTATAGTACTAGGCTATCTGCCCTAGCGCATTTATAAGCCTATCCAAAGTGCAAAGTGTATGTGGTTTTTGCCACCCCATGTAATGATACA
Source organism: Protopterus annectens (assembly GCF_019279795.1). NCBI lineage: Eukaryota > Metazoa > Chordata > Ceratodontiformes > Protopteridae > Protopterus > Protopterus annectens. Next base: position 1,909,359,407 of record NC_056735.1, read on the forward strand.
AAAGTGTACAATTTAATTTAAATTTAGTTTACTGTGCCTCTGTCTAGCAATGACACAGAGATGACCCCCGGGGTAAACCTACGATCACCCATAAATTCGTCCAGATTTCTCTTGAAGAGAGTCAGTGAGGGGTTCTGCCTAACATGGACAGGTATCCTGTTCCAGAGTGTGGGAAGCCTCTGGGTTATGAATCTGTCCCTCCACCATGTCTATTCATATTTGTGCTGAGGTTTAGATCTTTAGCTCTCATGGCTCTGATGGATTTGGATTTTTTGAGGTGGAGCATGTCCATAAATTCTGAATTGGACATGGCTTTGTACGTAAGGCACAGATCATCTCTGAGCAGGCGGTATGCTACTGAATAGAGCTGGAGCTTTTTCAGTCTGGCAGCATATGACATATGCCGGAGACCCTTGATCCTCTTGGTAAGGTACTTTTGGGGTCTCTCCAACTGCTGCAGGTGCCAGGTGAGGTACATACCAAATGGGGCATTGTACTCAATCATAGGCCTGATAAGGGAAGAATATAAGGGTACAATGACATCCTTTGATCTGGATGTGAATCCCTTCATGATTAGGTGGGCAAGGTAGAAGGTCTTTCTAACCACTTTGGTGACGTGGGTGTCAAATGAGAGGTCACTGTCAACTTGGGTCCCCAGGTCTCTGATTACTTTTTCCGTGCCAATGGATTACCACCTATGTAGTAATTTGTGGGTACTTTGTTTTTCCAAAGGGATGACTATACATTTTTTGGCATTTAGTTTAAGGCCATGACTCTGGCACCAGTCGTCTGTTTCTGTGAGGCCCTTCTGGAGGATGCATGTGTCAGCTGGTGTGTCGACTATGGCGCCTAGTTTGCAGTCGTCTGCAAACTTTGTCAGCCACATCCCCCCTATGTTTGCCTGCACATCTGAGAAATAAATTCCGAACAAGAGGGGTCCCAAGACAGAGCCCTGTGGGACTCCACTTGTGACTGGCTTAGAGTCTGACATAGCTCCAGCTATTCTGACTTTGTGGGTTCTGTCCTTTAGCCAGTTTGCAACCCATCTTGTGACAAACGGGTTTACATTTAAGCTGTTGAGCTTGTCTATGATGCCTGAGTGGGGTATTGTGTCGAAGGCTTATATATATATATATATATATATATATATATATGTATATATTTACACACATATACATATAGATACACACACACACACACACACACACACACACACACATGCGCGCGCGTGCACACACACACACACACACACACACACACACACACACACACACACACACACAGTATATGGTTTACTATCATAGTGGAACGGCACTTACGCAAACCTGGATGGCCAAATGCATGTTTTCTTGTTTCCGTAATGCCAATCTGGAAATGTCTGAATCCTCATTAGCGAATGGTTGTGTGCATTTACTAATGTGGGATCAACGTTTTGATAACAGATCGCACTACAGTGGGGACTGGGAAATTTACCCTTTCCTCACTGTACTGGGATCTTGGATTTGGAATATATTATATGCAGAGGGTATTAGGGCACATCCCCCAACATGGGGGGTGCAGTGTGGCTTACCCCCCTGCAAAAATGTTACCGGTAGCATGGAATTTCGACACTGGAACGTCCGGTGTTCGAATGTCGATTCAGTCATTACCATTTCTGACATTTTGGTAATTCTGCATTACCAAATTCAGATGTTCTTCTTCTTTCGGCTTTTCCCAGTTAGGGGTCGCCACAGCTGAACTCCGATCCGCTAATGATTGGCAGTAGATTTTTACTGTGCTGAGGTGCCAGCCTGATGCTCAACCTTCAACAAAGACACGCCCATTCACGCATGTCTTACTAATGCCACTCCACCGTGGGGAGGACATGCAGACTCCACACCGAAGGAGCTCCAGCCGAGAATCGAATGGGAGAACCTCTTGCTGTGAGGCGACATTTCTACTGCTGCACCACCGTGGCTTAACTTAACATAAAAATATAATAAAAAAAATATTGTCATCCCCTCCAAACCACCTACTAATTATATGTACTAACTCTGAGATGGTAGAAAGGGCATATTTCCATACCCTAAGAATTATGCAGCTTTGCATACCTGTCAAATGTATATATATGGTTTACTATCAAAATATGGAAAAATCATAACAAATTTCCACTTGTTGATTTGAATTAATTATCTGAATTTTGAATTCAAATCAAAAAGTGGAAAATTGTTTAGATTTTTCCATATTTTGATTGTAAACCATATATACATATATGCATGGTTGACTTAAGTTTGTTGACTCTACCTTTGGTCAACGTCAGTGTAGCTGACCAAATTTGATTGACTAAACAGATATTTGACAGGTATGCAAAACTGCATAACTCTTAGGGTATGGAAATATGCCCTTTCTACCATCTCAGAGTTAGTACATATATGTAGTAGGTGGTTTGGGGGGGGGTGACAATATTTTTTTTATTATGCTTTTATGTTGTTTTGCATGTGCTGAAATTGTCAATCAGCTCATCCCCAGCAGTGCTCTAATGTTTGCAAAGTCAGTGTTTGCTATTGCTAACTTTCTAAATGTTGGGATATGCATGGTTCATTTTCATACACATGCACATACACACATGTAGATTCATAGATTCACAGATTCATAGACTGTTACTAGGCTAACAACTCGGGGGCCATTCTAAGCTTACCCAAGTTTTCTTGAAAGAATAATGATGTCCTGCATCCAAATAGGACATGCACGGCCAGGCATTTATAAGATACATCTGTCCATAAGAGACATGGATGCCAGGCTTGGTGTATTATTATTTTTTTTATTTATTTGACATTTGTTTACCGGGGTAGTCTGACTGGGTCTACAGAACCCATTTTCAGCACAGGCCCGGGGATAAAAGCTCCACATACAGTACAATACAAATACAGTATAATCCAGTACAATAAAAATTACATTAGAAATACTATACAAAAAATAAGTTGAAAGAACAAACTGCTACAAGATGTTAAAATATATTACTACACATCTAGAGAATTCTGTACAGTTAAAACACTACAGACAATAATAGTCAATCTCACCATACATGATGTAGACATTGTCCAAAAAAGTAGTATGTAGGTAGTGCATTGTGTGACATTGACTGTAAAAGTAAAAGCAAAATAGAATGTTAGTTTCAGTTAGGAAAATAGCAGCCAGAAAGTTAGTGATGCAGATAGATAGTGAGAGAGAGAGAGAGTTAAGAAGAATAGAAGCAATAAAGCCTGAGCAGTAGCTTAAGGATATGGTATAGAAGCAAAGAAGGAGTTAGAAGAGCCTTAGGATCTTGCAGTCTGTGAAGGATTGAAATGTGACAGAAAGAGGAAGACCTGAGCATTAGGCAGGCTTTATACAGGAGCAGAGCCATGTATTTTTGAGATGATTTTTTAAAGAGGCTTTGAAATGGGTTAGTGCAGGCATAGACCTGGTAGCTAGAGGTAGTGAATTCCAAAGTATAGAGACAGAGTATAAATGCAGAGAGTGACCAGGTTTTCTTGTGGATTTTGAGATAGCCAAGAGATTGTTGTCTTCTGATTGTAAGGATCGATTTGGTGTGTAAGGTGTGACTAGACTGGTTAGTACAGGGCAGGCAGTAAGCTTGAAAATAAGGTTGTGCAAGGTGGATAGCTAAATAAAGGCAAGTTGGTTGGGGAGTTCAAGCCAGTTTAATTCCAGGAGTAGTTTACAGTGGTTTGTGTGATATTTAGAGTTTGTAGCAAACTTTGCAACTTTGTTGTAGCACTGTTCCAACTTGCTTAGGGTAGAATTTTGTAAGTTAGTTAAGATATGGGCACCATAAAGAAGGGAGGGAAGTAAAAATGCTTTTGCAAGGGTAGTTTTGGTTGCTGCAGTAAAGACATGTTTGTTTCTATATAAGATTCCCAGTTTTTGATGAGTTTTCTTTATATTTTGCTGTATATGGGGGTCAAATGAAAGTTTATTGTCAATGATAACACCTAGAAGTTTGGCTTCCTGCACTGTTTCAGTGACAGTGTCATCAGATGCAAGGATGTTGAAATGATCAGTGACAGGGGAGGTATTTTTGGGATAAAAGAATACTAGTTTTGTCTTCTTTGGATTAAGAAAGAGTTGGGCATTTCTTAGCCAGGATTTGACTGCAGTAAAGGACTGTTGAGTTTTTGAAAGTAGTTCTGGTAGTGATTGAGCAGTGCAGATTATGGTGGAATCATCACTGTACTGAATGAGGGTCCCAGGGTGAGAGGCATTGTGAAGGTTGTTAAAATGTTGAAGAGTAGGGGTCCTAGGATGGAGCCTTGGGGGACTCCAGTAGGGTTTTGGAGGAAGGGTAAGAGTTCATTGGCCATTTTACTGCTTGTTTACGATTCTTGAGGTAGCTCTGAAACCATTTTACTGTGTTATGCGAGAAGCCCAGGTTAGACAGTGTGTTTAAATGTAAGGGGTGAGACACTGTGTCAAAGGCCTTAGAGAGATCAAGGAATACTGAGGCTGTACAGCATCCTGCATCTCTGGCCTTGTTCACGGTATCTGTAAAAGATAATAGGGCTGTAGCTGTGCTGTGTCTAGGTCAGAAGCCATGTTGGGTTTTGGATATTGCATTACCTGCTGATGGATACAGCTCTCGAGAATTTTGGATATGGGTGACAAGATGGATATAGGACGGAAATTGGATGTATCAAAAGAGTTGCCTCCTTTGTGGATGGGGGTGACATGAGATTTTTTCCATATGGTAGGTACTTCTGATTCAGATTAAGACCTATTTATAAGGATACTGAATGGGTAGGGAACTGTGTCAGCAGCGAGTTTGAGGTAGTATGGGGGGAGATTATCAGCTGAGGTAGAGCAGGGTTTTAGTTTTTGTAGTGGTTTCTTAATGGTGTCAGTGGGTATGGCCTGAAATGAGAATGGGGTTTGTATGACATTTTGTTGAGTATAGGGGTTAGTAATGACAGGATTAGAAGTATTTGATGGCCTGGGATTGGTGTCTGAATAGGTTGAAGGGTGGCGGAGTCCAGCATTAGGGGTGTTAGTTAATAAGTCCAAAACTGATTTTATGAAGTGCTTGTTAAAGTTTTCGGCAATTTGTGATGGAGGGGTATCTGGTGATAGGGTGTGCTCTCAATTTCTTCCTGGGTTAAGTAGAGAAGATATGGAGTGCCAAAATTTACTGGGGTTGATTTTATTCTGGAGTTGAAGCTGGGAATAATATGACTTCTTATCTCTGTTGATTAGTGTTGTCACTTTGTTACGTAGTGTTTTGAAATTAACATGATTTTGTCCATTTTTGTTTTGTTTCCAGGTTGACCAGGCTAGGTCCCTTTGCTTCATCAGGTGTTTACATTCCTTAGAGAGCCATGGTGCTGAGTTCTTTTTGATTTTTTTCATACGAATGGGAGCTAGTGTATATGTGAAGGAAAGTGTTATTAAAGTATAGTACAGCAGCAATAAGGGGTAGTTGTTTAACGGGTGCCCAGTCTATTTCCTGTAGGAGATTATTGAGTTTATGCTGGCAAAAATTATTTGAGTTCCTAACCGATTTTATAGTGTGTACTCTTAGTTGGCGGGAGATTGTTCTAAGGGAATAAGGTGGTAGATGATCACTCAGGGAGTTAGTGTACCAGAAGAGGGGTAATTGGCAGGTTGGGATACTAGAATTCAGTCTAAGGTGGATTGGCAGATAAGATCTTTTTTGTATCTTGTTGGAGCATTGATAAGCTGAGAAAAAACATACAGATTTATATTATTTGTTGGGGAGTCAGAAGCTATGGTTTGCCAATCTATATTTACGTCTCCTAAGATTATTCGTTCAAGGTTTATTGTTTGGGATGTCCAGGATAAAATATTTTCCAACATTGGTATATTGTTACCTGGTTGGATATATATTACCATTATGCAAATTCTTTTTGATATATTGAGGTTCAAAAAGGAGATTAGATTAGTACCTCAGCATTGGAAAAGGTGGGTATATTACTGGTGTAGGGTGTGATGTTGAGTGTAGAGGGATATAAAAGTGCTATCCCTCTCCCTTTTTTAGATCTATCTCTTCTGGTTATTGCAAAGTTTGGAGGTATTATTTTTGAGTCTCTGTAAGGGCTAATATGTCAGGTTTATTTTGATCAATCCAGGCATGCAATGGGTCTATTTTATTACATATACTTCTAAGGTTCAGCGTAAGTATGTTTAAATTGTTGGGGTTACTGTTTTGGTTAAGATTAGAAGGTGGGTCAGGGTTAGGATGTATGTCTCCACATTTGAGTAGGTAGGTAATGAGGAAGAATTACCACGGGAAGTGCTTTTTATCCCTAGGTGATGATACTGGAGTCAAGTGTGGTTTTGTAGGAGGTGTGGAGGCCAGTTTGTGGCTTGAATAATATGGCAGCGTATAGTGGAAAAGCTGAGAGGAGATATGCGAGAAACTGTGTTGTTTATTGGGGTGATGGTTGGAGGAGGATGTTCATGTGTATTGATGTGTGGAGGTAAGCAAGGATATAGCTGTAGAGAGGTTGAGAATTAAGAGTAAAGCTAGACAGGTTAGGAGGAGCATGTCGACTTTGATAGTGAGTTTAACAATAGTAAGAGTGGTATTTATGTGTTAGAATGTAATATCAGGTATAAACAGAGATTTTGTTATATAGTGATATGTGTGCAGCTGAAAGTAAGGTTGGAAATATTTTGAATTCAGGGTGGGCTTTGACAATGTGGTTAGGTGTTTTGCACTGTGGTTTGTGATAAGGAGGGGTGGGGAGATGTGATTGGTCAGTAGTACAATTATGCCTCAATATTTATGGAGCAGTATTAGTTTATGTGTATAATAGAAGAGAAGATAGTAAGCCTGGAGTTAATGTAAGACAGTCTGAGGCAGTGATAGTATTGTGCTGGTAAAACAGAGTAAGATGCAAAGAATTATATTAGGGGGGATGAGAATTCAAGCTGATGGATGTAAGGGGAAGCAGATAAGTTTGGTTAAATAAAAGTAGGTAAGGTGTGAATGAAAAGTGGGTGTGGACAAGGTAGAGTTGTATATAATTGGATCAGAGGAATGAGGGGGAGTGGTTTGATTGAGATACGAGTAGAGGTGCTGAGGGAGGGTGGGATATGAGGGAAGGGGAGGGGAGCAGAGTGAGCGGAGCGGGAAGAAACCTGCAGATGTTTTACCACCGTAAACAATCAGTGAGGTAAAATGTTCCTGAATACAAAGACAAAGTGACTGAACTCTAAAAACTTGACCTGAGTCGCAGCATCTAATTTTATAGTTATGGCTTTTCAATGTCTTTTCCAAGGATCTATTACAGTGATAAGAGTAAAATATGCTGAAGTGTTAATGTAGCTTTACCTTCAGCAGTAAAATGCATATGATTAAGTGAGGGTTGGGGTGGGGATATTCTTCCAGCGGGAAGAAAGAGCAGGGGAGCGGAGTGAGCAGAGCGAACGGAGTGGGAAAAAACCTGCAGATGGTTTACCACCATAAACAATTAGTGAGGTAGAATGTTCCTGGATACAAAGACAAAGTGAGTGAACTCTAAAAACTTGACCTGAGTCACAGCATCTAATATCATAGTTATGGGCTTTTCAATGTTTTTTCTAAGGATCTATTACACTGATAAGAGTAAAATATGCTGAAGTGTTAATGTAGCTTCACATTTAGCAGTAAAATGCCTAAGATTAAGTGGGGGTGGGGATATTCTTCCAGTGAGAAGAAATGGCTGGGGAGAGAAGTGAGAAGAGCGAACGGAGCAGGAAGAAATCTGCAGATGGTTTACCACCATAAACAATCAGTGAGGTAGAATGTTCCTGAATACAAAGACAAAGTGACTGAACTCTAAAAACTTGACCCGAGTCACAGCATCTAATTTTAGGGTACCTGTTAAATCTTCGAATGCTCAAAATTTCGAACATTACATGGTTGAGACCAAATGTTCGAAATTTTGAGTGCTCGAAGATAGACTTTCAATGGCGCCGTATGGTGCAGATAGGGAGAATTTCCCTTTTCTGCACTGAGGTGTGGTCTCGGAGTTGGTATATTTAAGTAGGGGGGTGTGGGGGTGTGTGGGGGGTGCAGGGGAGCATGCCCCCCTGCCTACGCTGTTAAAGTGTTTTTTTTTCTGTTTTTACTTTTTTTTTTATTTGATGTTCGAACATCCAGATGTCGAACATTTGGTCTCGACCATGTAATGTTCGACATTTTGGATGTTCGAACATTTAACATAGACCCCGGCATAAATGTTAGTTATGTGTATTTTGTTTTTTATTTTTTTTCATTTTAGGGACTTTAGCGAAAGCACTTTTTCGGTTAAAAGCGCTTTCGCTAAAGTGTGTTCGGTAGAAGTGGATTTGGACTATTGAACTTTCGTTCAATAGTACGAGATCCATACATGTGTATAGAAATATATATATATATATATATATATATATATATATATATATAGAGATAGATATAGATATATATATATATATATATATATATATATATATATATATATATATATATATATATATATATATATATATATATATATATATATTCATAATATAAACATATGCACTACAGATTAGCAGGGAGAAAACAAAATAACAAACACTTAGCCAGATGGCAACAGACAGTTGATGTAACTGCAGTACAAACAAAAGAAAAATTGATTGTTTTACAGTAGGATTCGGTGAAACTAACAGTCAATAGGCACTTGTTTATATAATTGCTACACTTTAACAGCAAAAAGACAACATTTAGCTGCTATTACTGAAACCTAGAGTAAAAAGTCAGTAGAAACATGCTAATATGTTTACTGCACATTACACAATGAAATCTTAGTTGTATTTTTGTAGTACAAGGTTTAACCAAAATGAAATAAACCGTAGCGTTAAGATAATATAAGAATCCAATGTACCTTCTTGTAGAGTGAAGCAGCTGGATGGACTTTGAGTATGGAGCCACAAAGGCAAAAAAGTAGTGGGAGACACATCTGAGAAGCAGGGAGGGACAGTCAGTTCCTTCATTGGAAAGCAGTTACTCTTCCCCATAGATGGTTTACCACCATAAACAATCAGTGAGGTAGAATGTTCCTGAATAAAAAGACAAAGTGACTAAACTCTAAAAACTTGAACTGAATCACAGCATCTAATTTTATAATTATGGGCTTTTCAATGTCTTTTTCAGGGATGTATTACACTGATAAGAGTAAAATATGCTGAAGTGTTAATGTAGCTTCACCTTCGGCAGTAAAATGCCTATGAGTAAGTGGGGGCGGGGTGGGGATATCCTTCCAGCAGATTCAACGCTACAAACATAACACACTAGTGCATGACTTCCCAAATTAAATTATTAATCTGAATCTATGAATTTGTCTTACATACATTTAACTCAGTTTATTTTTCCCTGTGAAATTTTGCAACTGGAAGTGAACTTCAGCTGGGCATGTTCTTTAGGTAGCGGGTTGTTTCAATTTAACTCAGTCTATTTTTTCCTTGTGAAATTTTGCAACTGCAAGTGAACTTCAGCTGTGCAAGTTCTTTAGGTAGTGGATTGTTTCACTTCTTGTAGAGTGAAGCAGCTGGATAGACTCTATAAATGTCCTATTCCACATCCACTTGTCTAGGTTATGCTTAAACTGGTAAAAGACAAACACAGCTTCAAATGGATTGGAAGCCTGTTCCATAGGAGGAGCAGTCCTGGAACAAATATCTGTCTTTCCAGCATGTTCTGTTTAAGTCACAGACAAAATTCAGGTCCCTAGACCTTGTATTTCTGGTACACTATGACTTAGAAATATGTAGGAGATTCATAAGTGTAGGGTTTGTTGATACTTTGTAAGCAAGGCATAGATCACCTCTCAGCAATCTATAGGGAACTGAGTAGAGGGAATGGGTTTTAAGGTTCTCTGCATAGGGCAGGTTTGTTACACCTTGTATTCTTTTTGTAAGGGACATTTGAGGTCACTCTAGTTGCTGCATATGTCTGGTGAGGTACATACGAAAGGGACCATTGTATGATTGGTCTGATAATGATGGAGTATAGTGGTATAATGACTTTTTTAGACCTAGATGCCATGCCCTTACTTCTTCGTTGTGCAACATAAAAGGGCTTGCTCACCACTGTGGCCACATGATGGTCAAAGGTAAGGCTACTGTATATATGCATACCCAGATCCCTGACCACTGGGTCGACTCTTAGGGATATATTATCAACATGGTAATTAGCCAGGATTGTTGATTTCTCAAAGGGTACAATTATGTATTTTTTAACATTGAGTTTAACACCATGGCTTTGGCATAATTTGTTAGTCAGAGATAGACCTTCTTTAAGAACACTAGTGTCTGCAGAGGAGTTGATGATAATCCCCAGCTTAAAATCATCTGCAAACTTAGTCAGCCATAAGCCATCAGCATTTTCTTCCATTTCAGAGAAATAGATGTCAAAAAGGAGCAGACCCAGTACAGAGCCCTGGGGGACTCCGCTAGTGACTGGCCTTTTGGTGGAGGTGGCCTCACCTATTTTTGACCCCCTGGGTCCTATCAGTGAGCTAGTTGGCTATCCAGTGGGTGATAAAAGGGTTTATACCTAAATTAGTGAGCTTGTCTTTAATGGCTGAGTGGGGTATTGTATCTAAAGCCTCGGCCAGGTCGAGGCAAGATGTGTGCACAGTCTTACCTTTATCCAGTGCATTTGTTACCCTCTCAAAAACGTCCACCAGATTTAATAGGCATGACCTTCCTTTATCAAAGCCAAACTGTGATGGGTCCATAGGTTCATAGGTTCATAAGTTGGTACTAGGCTATCAGCCCTAGGGCCTATACAAGCCTAGCCATATCAATTCCCTGGCTATTTCTTCCCACATTATTTACTTTCCTGGACCCCTGTCTAGCAGGGCGACTGACGTGATCCCTGGGGTGAATTTCCTTTCTCCCATCCAATCATCAAGGTTCCTCTTGAAGAGGTCCAAAGAGGCACTCTGCTTGACATGTATGGGCAATCTATTCCAGAGTCTGGGGAGTCTCTGGGTCAGGAACCTATCCATCCAGCATGTTTTGTTTATTGTGATGACAAGGTTTAGATCCCTGGAGCATGTAGCTCTGAGGGATTGGGATTTCTTTAAGTGTAGCATGTCCAACAGCTCTGGGTTTGACATGGCCTTGTATGTTAAGCAGAGATCGCCTCTGAGTAGACGATATGCGGCAGAGTATAGCTAGAGTTTTTTAAGGCGGTCAGCATAGGGCATCTGTTTTAGGCCTGTGATTCTTTTAGTGAGGTATTTCTGAGGCCTTTCCAGTTGTTGCAGATGTCTTGAGAGGTACATACCAAATGGGGCGTTGTATTCTATAATGGGTCTAATGAGGGATGAGTACAGTGGGACAATGACCTCCTTTTTTCTGGATGAAAAGCCCTTCGTGATGAGGTGTGCCACATAGAAGGATTTCCTGACTGTTGTGGCAATGTGGTTATCGAAAGTGAGACCACTGTCCACCTGTGTCCCTAAGTCTCTTATCACACTTTCTGTGTTTAGTGTACTGCCACCTATATGGTTATTAATGGATACATGTTTTTCCCAAAGGGGATAACAATACATTTCTTGGCATTGAGCTTGAGCCCATGGCTCTGGCACCAAGCATCTGTTTCTGTAAGGCCCTTTTGTAGAGTATCCACATCATTTGGGGATTCAATAATGGCTCCCAGTTTGCAGTCATCTGCAAACTTTGTTAGCCAGAGTCCCTTAGTGTTGACCTGTACTTCAGAGAAGTAGATGCCAAACAAGAGCGGCCCCAGGACTGAACCCTGAGGTACTCCACTTGTCACTTGTCTGGAGCTGGATTTGGAGTCGGCTACTTTTACAGTGTGGGTTCTATCAGTAAGCCATTTAGCAACCCATTGGGTGACATAGGAAATAATGCCCAACTTAGTAAGTTTATCTATGATTCCAGAGTGGGGGATGGTGTCAAAGGCCTTGGCAAGGTCTAGACAGGCTGTGTGGACCAGCTTACCCTTATCCATGGCTCTGGAGACTGATTCAAAGAAGTCAGTCAGGTTCAGGAGACAAGATCGGCCCTTCACAAACCCAAACTGGGTGGGGTCCAGTGTTTGAAGGTTGCCAATGTCTTTGTTTATAAGTTCCATGATAATACGCTCCATGGCCTTGCAGATAAGGCTTGTCAGACTGATGGGACGGTAGTTTCCGGGATCCACGGTAGATCCCCCCTTGTGGATTGGGATAACTGTAGCTCTGTGCCACTCAGTGGGCGCGAAACCTGAGGTGAGGCTATGATTAAACATGACACTTAGGTGAGGTGCCAGTTCATATTGTAGTTCATGTAGTACACAGCCCGGGATGTCATATGGTCCCATGGATACTGTATTCTTGGCTTTAGAGAGTGCATTTTGTACCCGTGTGGTTGTTATTACTGGAATTTGGCAATCTTCCTGTACTGAGATGGGCCATTTAGGGGGTGAGAGGGGGGGTGAAGTTGGCACTGAATCAATCTGCCAGGATATTGGCAATATCCTTCGGATCAGTATATTTAATGCCATTCTGTTTTAGCTCAGAGCAGATCTGAGCATTGCCATTTAGATTCTTGACATAGTTATAGAATGCTTTGTGGTTGTCTTTGGAATCTTTGGCAATTTTATTTTCATAACTAGCTTTGGAGGATTTTATGAGGCATCTCAGTTTCTTACTGAGGCTAGTAAGGGAGTTTTTTGCATCCCGGGATTTTCCTCTTTTCTGCAAAAGTTTCTTCCTTTTGTTGTAAAGTTTGTTTATGGCAGGGGACCACCAGATTGGCTTCCTTTTTTTGGATGAGAGCATTTTAGTTCTATTTGGGATGGCACGATTTATGCATGAGTGGATGTGCTCGTACAGTGCCTTAGTGTAGGATTCAGCAGTTGAACTTTCAGTTCCCGTCTGCATGGGTGTCATGAAGTTTGTCACTTCTGACTTGAGTAGCATGAAGTTGGCTTTGGAGAAGTTTTTTATGGTGGTTTCTTTACTGGGGGGGGGGTGGGATGTGGATGTTAAGGGTGATTAGCTTATGGTCAGACCTGACTAACGAGGGGGTGACCATAGGTATGGAGCATTGATTTTCCATGTTGGTAATGACCAGGTCTAGGATATTGGAGCCCCTGGTGGGACTATGGATTAGTTGATCCAGGGCGTTGGAATTTATGAATTCCAAGAACCGTTGTGCAAAGGTGTTGGGACATGAGTAGTTTTCCCAGTTAATGGCAGGGTAGTTAAAATCACCCAGTATTAGGGTGTTTGGTTCTATCTTAATATTTTCCAGTATATTTAGAAAGGTGTAGTGAGAATCTTGGGGTATGGTGGGGGATCTGTAACAAGCTACAATTTGGATTGCAGTCTTACCTAGTGTTAGTTGCACTTGGAGAATTTCAGACAGATTGTGTTGGCCAACTAGCCTGGTGGTGTGAATATCCTTGGTGAATATTGACACTCCTCCACCTTTAGTGTTTCGGTCCTGGTTTGGTGGCCGAAAAGTGTGGTAAGAGTTGTAGCCTGGTATTGCAGGGGTGCTCTCTGGAGCCTTGAACCAGGTCTCAGTTACTGCACAGATGTCGATGTTCTCCATTTTTAGGAGTGCCTCGAGAGAGTGCATTTTGAGGTTTAGACTTCTAGCATTGAGTAGCATTACCTTCTGATTTTGCATGCTTGTACCTGTTATGGTGGTGGTTTTGTCCTTTGAAGTTTGCCTAAAAAAGGCACTATAGAGGTGGCAAGAGCCTTAGCCAGTAACCTGAATCCCAGGGGCGACAGGTGCAGACCATCTCTGGAAAAGCATCGTGGTCTGTCAATCATGTCATCCCAGGCAGACAGATACTGGATCCCCTTTGAATGACACCATAAGCTTAGCCAATTGTTGAAGTCAATCATTTTATCCTTATATTGTGGTATCATTCTGGGTGAAGGCAGGATGCTACTCAGGGCTAGGGTCATACCTGCCTGGGCCACATGATCCGAGAGCTCTTCCATGTCTCTTTTCATGTAGTCCAGGGAGGTACGTCTCAAGTCATTCACTCCAACATGGACAATGACAGAGTCATATTTGTACTTGTTGTGGAGTGACTTGAGTGCATGTGTTATGTGGCGGATCCTGGCACCCGACAGGCAGCTGACTGTAATTTTCTCCTTATTCAACCTGGTAAGACGGACATCAGTGTGCCGGACTATAGAGTCACCTATGACTAAAGTGTTAGGTACATTGTCTTGCCTTAGGGGCTGTTGCTGGGTGGCACACTGGTGTTGTGAACTATGTGACACATTGGTTGTGATTGGTGTTTGTTTGCGATTCAGCTTCAGAGGTCTTTGTTGCTTGGGCAGGTTACAGTTAAGGGCCTCTGCATATGTGGATTTAGTGTTGCTATATGTGGGTGTTGGTGGTGCGGGTTTAGAAGGGCTATGAGTTGCTTGAGGTGTAGTGTGGGTGTTAACCTTCTCCTCTTGACTGTTATGAAAATAGCTGTAGAAAGCTTTGCCTGAGAAGCTATTTTTTCTTCAAAATTATCCTTTGATGTATTAATTAACACTCTTAGCAGCCTGTTTAGATTGGTCAGGGTGGTTTTAGTGTGAATGACTTTGTTCCTCCAATGCTTGGCCAAGATTTTTTTTTTTTTTGTTGCACAACCCATTTATATTGTGATTCCACCAGGGCGGTTGTCTTTTGAGTTTGTTTTATTCTTAATATGAGTGGACACACCTCACTCACAGCTATCATTATGGCCATACAGAGATTGTGTAAATAGCTCAGTGCATTCTATGCACTGGGTTTTGGGGTGCTTGGAATTTAGCCAAGGTGTTGCTTAGTAGAGAGAGGTTAGCCTTGAAATAGCTCCTAAAGGTTTTTGGTTTTGCTGGATCCCAGGGTTTAATTGTTTTTCAAGTAATACTGCCTTATGGCCAGATCTGATGAGCAAAGATGTTACATTGGGTGAGGAACATTGCCCCTCCCCCATGTTTGTGAGTACAAGGTCAAGAATGTTTGTACCTCTGGTTGGAGAAAGGACCAACTGTTCCCGGATGTTGGTGTTAACAAAGTTTAGGAATCTCTGGGCTTGTGCATTTGAAGTGGTGTAGGATTCTCAATTTATAGTATGGTAGTTGAGATCCCCCATGAATATCATATTGGATTGAATGATGAGGGACTATAGTCATTGAGATAGGTAGTATGGGTTTTCTGAGACATGGGGGGCCTATATGTTGGAAGAATATGTTTATGCTGACTTCGACATGTATGAGTTCCAGTGGCTCATACACTTTAACTAGTCTGGATGTGAGACTAGTCTTAATATAGACTGACACTCCTCCACCTTTATTGTTCTCCTGTGTACTAGCTGCTCTAATGGTGTGAAAAGCATTTAACCTTGCATTGCAGAGGTACTCTCAGAGAATTTAAACCATGTCTCCATTACTACACAGATGTCTACACTCTCTGGGGACAGGAAGGCTTGCAGGGATTGAAGTTTCTTGTTAAGACTTCTAGCATTGAGCAGTACCACCTTCAGATATTCCTTCACAGCTTCAGTTAAGCCAGAAGGTTTATCAGATTGGCATTGCTTAAAAATGGCACTATGGGAGTGAAAAAGATCTTATTATATTATCTGAATGCCTAGATGGGACAACTGCAGACCATCCCTGGCAAAGCAATGTGGTCTGTCAGCCATGTTCTTCTGGGCTGTCAAATATTGTACCCCACTGGACTGACACCAGAGGCTAAGCAAATTGTTAAAATTAATCATTTTCTGTTGGTAACATGGCATCATCCTTGCAGAAGGTGGTATGCTGCTCAATGCTAGGCTCATACCTGCCTGACATACAAAATCAGCAAGCTTGATAATGCCTCTATTCATATAGTCAAGGGCGGTAGATCTCAGGTCATTAACAACCACATGGACTATGACAGAGTCATAACACATGCACTCAGGTCACTCCACAACGAGTACAAATATGACTCTGCCATTGTCCATGTTGGTGTGAATGACCTGAGACGTACCTCCCTGGACTACATACATGGAGGAGATCTCTGATCTTGTAGCCCAGGCAGGTATGACCCTAGCCCTGAGTAGCATCCTGCCATCACCCAGAATGATACCACAGTACAAGGACAAAATTATTGACTTCAACAATTGGCTAAGCTTCTGGTGTCATTCTAAGGGAATCCAGTATCTGTCTGCCTGGGATGACATGATCGACAGACCATGCTGCTTTGAAAGAGATGGCCTGCACCTGTCGCCCTTGGGATTCTGGATACTGACAAAGGCTCTTGCCACCACTATAGTGTCTTTTTTAGGCAAGGATCAAATGACAAATTCACCACCGTAACAGGTACAAGCAAGCAAAATCTGAGGGTAATGCTACTCAATGCTAGAACTCTAAACCTCAAAATGCACTCACTCGAGACACTCCTTAAAATGGAGAACATCGACATCTGTGTAGTGACAGAGACCTGGTTCAAAGCTCTAGAGAGCACCCCTACATTACCAGGCTGTAATTCATACCACACCTTTCGGCCATCAAACCTGGACTGAAACACTAAAGGTGGAGGAGTGTCAATATTCATTAAGGATATCCACACCTCCAAGCTAGTTGCTCAGCATAATGCAGCCGAGATTATCCAAGTTCAACTAACTCTGGGGAAAACCGCAATCCAGATTGTAGCTTGCTACAGACCCCCCACCATGCCCCAGGATTCCCACTCCTCTTTTCTTGATACACTGGAAAATATTAAGGTACAACCCAACACCCTAATAATGGGTGATTTCAACTACCCCACCATTAACTGGGAAAACTACTCATGTATCGACTCTTTTGCTCAACGTTTTCTGGAATTCATCAATTGCAACGCCTTGGATCAATTTATCCACACCCCCACCATGGGCAGCAATATCCTAGACCTGGTCATCACCAGCATGGGTGACCGGTGTTCCACACCGGAGGTCAGCTCCTCAGATCTGACCACAAGCTAATCACCCTAGACATCCACATCCCACTCCCACCTCCCATTAGGTAAACAACTGTAAAGAATATCTCCAAAGCCAACTTCATGCTTCTTAAGACAGAAGTGGCAAACTTCACGACACCCGTTCAGATGGACAATAGAGGTACGACTGCTGAATCCTACACAAATGCACTTTATAAGCACTTACATGAGTACATGGCTCGTGCTATCCCTAACAGAACCAAGATGCTATCCTCCAAAAAAGGAAGCCAATCTGGTGGTCTCCTGCCATAAACAAACTCTACAACAGTAGAAAGAAACTGTTTCAAAAAAGAGTAAAATCCCATGACTGGAGGAACTCCCTGGTCAGCCTCAGTAAGAAGCAGAGATCCCTCATAAAATCCTCCAAAGCTAGTTATGAAAACAAAATCGCCACTGATTCTAAAGACAACCACAAAGCATTCTATAGCTATGTCAAGAATCTCAATGGCAACACTCAAATCTGCTCTGAGTTACAGTACAATGACATTAAATATACAGAACCAACTGATATTGCTAACATCCTGGCAGATAGGTTCAGTTCGAGTTTGTAAAAGGCAGATCATGTCCCCTACCCTAAACCTGATAGACTTCTTTGAAGCAGTCAACAAAGCCATAGATGAGGGTAAGGTGGTTCACACAGCCTATCTAGATCTCACCAAGGCATTCAACACCCCCCCCACTCTGCAATTATAGATAAACTCACTAAATTAGGTATAAATCCCTATGTCACAAGATGGGTTGCCAACTGGCTTACTGACAGAACCCACACTGTGAAAGTAGCAGACTGCAAATCAGACCAGTGACAAGTGGAGTACCACAGGGTTCATCCTGGGTCTACTCCTGTTTGGTATCTACTTCTCTGAAGTACAGGCTAACACAGAAGTTCTTTGGCTAACTAAATTTGCAGATGACTGCAAACTAGGAGCCATCATTGAAACTCCTAATGATGTGGACATCCTACAAAAGGGCCTTACTGAGACAGATGCCTGTGTCAAAGCCATGATCTCAACCTCTATGCCAAAAAGTGCATTGTCATCCCCTTTGGTAAAAACTCTGTACCCATGAACTACCACATAGGCTGTAGTCTACTTAACACCGAAAGTGTGATAAGAGACCTTGGGACACAGGTGGACAGTAGCCTCTCCTTTGATAATCACATCACCACAGTGGTCAGGAAATCCTTCTACGTGGCACACCTCATCACAAAAGGTTTCACATCCAGAAAAAAATATGTCATTGTTCTTCTCTACTCATCACTCATTAGACCCATTATAGAGTACAACTCCCCTTTTGGTATGTACCTCACAAGACATCTACAACATCTGAAAAGACCGCTGAAATACCTCACAAAGAGCATTACTGGCCTCAAACAAATGCCCTACACAGACCAACTCAAAAAACTCCAGCTTTACTCCGTCGCATATAGCCTACTCAGAGACGATCTCTGCCTAGCATACAAAGCTATGTCAAACCCAGAGCTGTTGGACATGCTCCACTTAAAGAAATCCCAATCCCTCCGAGCTACATGCTCTAGGGACCAAAACCTTGTCACCACAATAAACAGAACATGCTGGAGGGATAGATTCCTGTCCCAGAGACTTCCCATACTCTGGAACAGACTACCATCTATGTCAAACAGAGCTCCTCATTAGTACTCTTCAAGAAAAATCTTGATGATTGGATGGGTAATAGGAAATTAACCTCGGGGATCACTTCTGTGGTTCTGCTTGACAGGGGCACAGGAAAATAATTTTCTTGGGTGGTGAAAGCCAGGGTACCTTTTTTGGCTTGGCTTGTATAGGCCCTAGGGCCAATAGCCTTTTACCTACCTATGAACCTATGGTACTTGTGGTTCAATGACCTAAATGCCTGTGTGATTTGATGGATCCTTGCCCTAGAAAGGTGGCTAACTGTGACTTTCTCCTTACTCAGTCTGGTGAGGGGGACATCAGTGTGTCTCACTATAGAATGAAAATGACTATCAAATTTGGCTGTGTGCTGGTTTGCCTTAAGGGCTTAGCAGTGGAGTTAGTGGATACAGTGTTACTATATATATAGCTATGGGTGGTGGTTTAACAGACTGCTTATATGATAGCTGAGGACCCTTTCTTTGATACACTGTGCAGTAGGTGGAGTGCAAGTGTCACTGACAACCTCTGTAGGATAAGTTTTTAAAGTGTATTTACACCTCTCACATGCATTGTTTGTTTTATTAAGAATAAGTGGGTTGTCAGTGTACATGAAGCAATAGCTACAGTACCTGACAATATCCATCTCAACCAGAATGGCCACAGAGAGTGACTGGAAGTGCATATCCATAGTCACTGATCTACTAGGGAGGAGTGAGGAAAACTTAAATATTGAACAAGTCAATAAGACAAGCAACTTGATGAGCAATGCTCAGTGATGAGTAAACTAGCTGCACTGGTAGTTAAAAAAAATCTGTCTAGACAGTAATGCCACAAGAGTGCAGACCACAGACCAGAACAAAGGAATGTAGAATAACAGGCATAATAAGCCCTCAGCAGCAATTCCCAGCCTAATAGGGTGAAGCTTACCCTTTCCTTCCACAATAATGTAGACCACAAACATTCCTAATGTAAAATAACAAGTTTGGAACCCAAGTAATTAAACCAGAAGAAAGACACTTAAAATAACAGGCATAACAAGCCTTCACCAGCAATTCCCAGCTCAGAAAGGTAGAGGCTACCTTCTCGTACTACAAGAGTGTAGACCATAAACCTTCTTAATGTACAACAGCTGGTTAGAAGCCTAAGTGATTAAACCAGAACTAAGGCAATTTTAGAATAACAGATACAATAAGCCTTCAACCACCAATTCCCAGCTTAGAAGGGTGTAGGCTATCTTCTCCTGACACACGAATATAGACCACAAACCTTCCTAATGTAAAATAACTGATTTGGAGCCCGAGTGCTTAAATCAGAACAAAGAGGCTTAGAATAACAGTTGCAATTTAATCAGATTACTAACAAGCAGTAACAAATTCAGCAGATTAAATGCAACTGAACTATTTAAGAATGTACAGCAAAAAAACAAAGTAAAGTAGGAAGAAGCACAGATACAGCAAAAGCAGCTGAATAAAGTACATTTTTTATTAAGTGGGAAGGGAGGAAACAGAAGATAATTTAAGCTTAAGAGACTAGGGGTTGCTTGCTTTCCTAACTGATCTCGCAATACTCAATAGAATAAACTGATGATATGGAAATGGAAAGAGTGCCCAAAATCAGATTTATAGTAGGTAGTAGGAGCAGACAACTTAAAAGCCACAAAGGTTAAAAGTTTAAGAGTGCAACAGCAGTAGGGTGCATGATATATATATATATATATATATATATATATATATATATATATATATATATATGTGTGTGTGTGTGTGTTTGGGTGTGTATAAACTGTTACCAGTCAGTGTCAGGAAAAATGCAATTTGCCAACCACTGAAGATTAAAAATCATAGTACTGCCCTTTAGAATTTACAGCAGAGGGTCAAAAGGAGAAGCACGGTTTTATATTTCACAGTAGAAGGTGTTCAGATACCAGAATCTTTACTGTCAGTGCTAACAAATATTAGCATAGGCTTTGGTCAGTTATTTAATAAAGTATAGACCCTTAAGCCTGACTTTACGAAGAAAGTCCGTAATGTTAGGATGAACAAGGCTAACTTTGATGGCAAAAATCCTAGTGGTATGCACAAATATTAGAGTTGAAAGGAATGAAAAGGCAAAAAAGAGTATACAGGATAAAATGGAATTAACACACATACACACATATATCTACATATATATATATATATATAGTACAAACATTCTAAATATAAATACAATGCATAAAACTTAAAAAAATCTATAGGCATCAAAAACATTAGCAAACATACTGCATGTTGAAAAAGTGCTATAACTGTAACAAAGCAAAATGATGAGTGGGCTCTGTTGTTCTAAAAGCAACTAATCTATCAATTAACATTTCTAGTGCAGAAAGAAAGGATAATCATCAAACAAGTGAGAGCATGCTAAAATAATTTGAACCTGCATCAGAACTCTCCAAGTATCACTTGTTTTCTCTGAATTATCTCTTTTCTTTTTTCCTGCCATTTCATAGGTTCGTAAGTTCAAAGGTTCATAGGAGATTACTAGGCTAATGGATTAAAAGCTCTTACAAGCCTATACATTATAACCTAATTTTAGTTTACCCAGTATATTGCCACTAGAGGCAAAGGATAGCATGGGTTTGTGCATATACCTTAAGTATCTTACAGATAGCTCCTGTCCATAAGAGACATAGGTGTTACCCTAGGTGTGAATTTGTGATTCTCCATCCATTGATTCAAACTGCATTTGAAGAGAACCAGTTAAGGGTCTGCTTAATGTGAATAGGAAACCTGTTCCAAATAAATGGGCAATCTCTGTGACACATATCTATCTCTTCAGCATGTTTTATTTGAGCCGCTGACTAAGTTTGCATCCCTAAATTGGGTGACCCTCACACTCTTTGACTTGCAGATATGGAGTGCCCTGTAGGTCAGGCATAGGTCACCCAATAATAGTCGTTGAGAGACAGAGTAAAGGAATAGGGCCTTGAGTCTATCTGCATAGGACATGTTTTTTACACCCTGTATCTTCTTTGTGAGGGACCTCTGAGGTCACTCCACCTGCTGTAAGTGCCTAGTCAAGTGCATGTCAAACACCACATTGAACTTGATTATTGGTTTAATGAGGGCTGAGTACAGTGGGACTATAATTACCTTGGTGCTGGATGACTTACCTTTACTTATGACTTACTTATATACGTTGTGCCACATAGTAGGACTTCCTTACTACTTTAGACACATGACAGTCAAAGTTCAGGCTACTACCTGTCTGTGTGCTTGGATCTATCACCTCTGAGTCTACTCTTAGAGGTGTGCTATTCATGTTGTAATTTGCAGGGATATTTGACTACAACAAAGGGTATGACAATGCACTTTTGTGAACTTAGGTTTTGGCCATGGTTCTGGCACCAATCATTTGTCTGATTTTGACCCTCCTGAAGGATATCTTCATCATTGGGGGATTCAGTGATTGTCTCCAGCTTGCACTCATCATCAAACTTTGTAATCTAGAGGCCTTCTACATTAGCCTTAATTTCAGAGAAGTATATTCTGAACAGCAGTGGTCCTAGCATGGAGTTCTGTGACACACAACTAGTAACTGGCACCTTGCTGGGTTTGGATTCACACACTTTAATCACCTGTGTCTTGCCCATCATTCAACTGACTATCCATCTGTTGATGTAGGGATTTATGCCGAGTTTTCTGAGTTTATTTGCAATACCTGAGTGGGGATTTGTGTCAAATGCTTTGGCCAGCTTGAGGTAGGTGGTATATACTGTTTTCACCCTTATCCATGGCCTTAGCGACTGTCTCAGGGAAATACACCAAATTCAGTAAGGATGACCTGCCCTTGACAAAGCCAGATTGGGTCATGTCCGGTATTTGGAGGTTTACCTTGTTCTTACTTATCAGGTCCGTGATTATTAGTTCCATGACTTTATATGTAAGACTAGTCAAACTTATGGTTCTGTAATTTCCCGGGTCAGTAGGTGGTCCCCCTTTATGCAAAGGGATGACTGTTGCTGTCCTCCACTCTTTTGGGACAAAGCCAGTCTGGAGACTTTGCTTACTTAGATATCCTAATGGGACTGATTTAAGTTGGTTAAGAGACAGCCTCGTATATCATCAGGCCCAAGTGAAACCATATTTTTAACTTCAGAGAGTGCAATGGCAACCTGCTGTTTGGTGATAATTGGTAGTGAAGTGGTGGAGAGTATTTCTTTGGGTGAAAGTTTGGGGTGATGCGGAGGTGAAAAACTGAGATGAATTTGTCAGCCAGCAGATCTGCTATATCTTATGGCTGAGTATAGGGTATAGGTGATGCCATCTACAGCTAATTCCGCACATTTTTGGGTGTCACCCTTAAGATTATGGACATAACTGAAAAATGCTTTATGGTTATCCTCAGATTTGGAGGCTATAGTATTTACCTCAAAGTCTGTTTTCAGAGACTTGACAATTTCTTTGATTCACTTGTTTAGACTAATAATTAACTTTTTGCACTGTTGTGCAGATTCTATCTTACTTCTTGATAAGGTTTTCTTTCTTTTGTTGTACGACCTATCAATACCAGGGATCCACTAGGGTGGCTTGTTTTTGCAGTTTGACCTGGGTTTATTTCAGTTTGGTACTGCTGTTTCTATGCAGTTATTTATCGTGTCATACAGGGCTTTTGTGTATACCTCTGGAGAGGTTCCTGTGTTTTCTATTTTTTTGTGGAGCTTGGAGACTAGCTATGCCATCCCATAAAAAGGGGTTATTTACTTTAAATACATTTTTACAGTTTTTGTGGTTAGATAGGTGAACTAGTTTTACATTTATTTCAAGGAAAATCATTTTGTGATCTGATCTTACCAATGAGAATATCACACTTGGGGAGGAGGTGCATGCAGCTTTCTCCCATATTTGTCATTACCAGATCTAAGATATTTGTTCCCCTAGTGAGGGTACAGGCTAACTGCTCCATGGCATTTGAATTTTTAAAATTAAGAAATCTTTGGTCCTACATGTTAGTGGTCATGTAAACCTCACAATTAATGGAGAGGTAGTTAAAATTACCCATGGGTATTATATTGAACTGCATGGTGAGTAATTCCAGTAACGTCAGGTATGATGTATGCATTTCCTGGTTCATGCTGGGGGAACTATAGCTAGTAAGAATATGTTAAATGATTTTTCCTATGGTTAGTTGGACATGGAGAAGCTCAAGCATGTCATATTGTTTGACCAGCCTTGAGATGTGTGCATACTTTATGTAAAATGATACATCTCCACCTTTTGCTCTTTCATGTCCAGTAGGTGGTCAAACATATGAAACTTGGTATATCTACAAACTGCCAGAGTGCTTTCAATGGCTTTGAACTATGTTTCAGTAACTGCACAGATGTCAGCATTCTTCAAGATAGTGGAGAGTTTCTGGGAAGTAGAGTTACTTGTTGAGATTCCTAGCACTGATCAGTAACACCTTCAGCTTGTCCTTAGTGGCCTTTTGTTATGTTGGAAGGTTTGTCTATTTAGCAATGCCTGAAAAAGGCACTATGAGGTGGATAATGTTTTGGCTAAAATCTGAAAGCCTATATGTGAGAGGTGAAAACCATCTCTGATAAAGAAGCGTAGCCTGTCAACCATGTCCTCCCAGGCTGGCAAGTACTGGACTCCTTTGAAGTGACACCAGTAGCTAAGCCAGTTGTTAAAGTTGATCATTTTCTGCTTGTACTGTGGCATCATCCTTGGAGATGGTAGAATGTTGTTCAGTGTTAATCTCATACCTGCCTGTGTTATGTATTCTGAGAGCTCAATCGTGTCTTCTCTTCATATAGTCCAAGGAAATATATATCTGGTCATTCACACCCACATATACTGTGGGGGGGGGGGATTTAATAAAGCCTACATGGACTTATTTGCCATGTAAGCATAGTGGCATGGTGCTTACATGGAAGTAAGTAGATATGCGATCCAATAAATGGAGCTGAAGAGCATGCATGAGTGTGTGAACACTGAAGTGTCCCTGGCATGCAAATAACCTCATAAGCAGGTGAAATGCATCCAGCAAGCAGATAGGCAGTCGTGCAGACCCTGCGTTGGTGTCCGTAATGTACATGGAAAAATTCTATGTACAGGAAGTAAAAATAACACCAGGGACTTTAAAAGTGAAGTTACAGTGGCAGAAAAAGTAAAGAGGACACATATATGTGCAAAAGTAACCACTGTGTGTACAAAATTATATGGAAAATAATATAAAATATATATATTTTTTTTTTTAATATCCCGGTTATGTTTGTGCAGCACGCTGCAGTGCTTAAATATGCCATTATGGCAAAAATAAAAAATAAAAAAATAAAAAAGATTGTAAAAACAGAATTTGTGAGTATGTAACAGTAATGTATTAGAGGACCTTGTGTGGATTATGTACAATGTTGGACTGATGTGGTTGCTAACAAGGCAGGGCCTGAATCCATGTAGTTAGCAGGTACTGTGCACGGATCTGTATGCAGAGGAGTTGAGGATACTGAATAGCACAGATGGGTATCTGTGTCTACAGATCCCATCTGTGTAGCACAGAGCCATGTTGGTGTCCACAGAAGAAGAGTTGATCTTCAAAAGGGGATGTGTCTGCAAAGATTTAAGCTCATTGTAGCTCAGCGGTGCCTGTTTGCATGGTATGTAGCTTTACTCAACAGGGGTGTGTGTCTGGTGAGTGCTAAGCTTTGTTTACCTTAGGGGCATGTGTTTCAACAGATTTGAGGATATTTGATTGTGTACGAATGGCATGCAGCAGTGCTGAGCATGATCTACCATGAGGGCGTGTCTGATCACTGTTAAGCTTTGTTTATCTCTGCGGCATGTGTTTACATGGTGCACTGTAGTGCACAAGGAAGGCTGTAAAAAAAAAGAATTGTCTGAGAAAGCCAAAGAGATATCAATGACTGGTGAGCCCTGTTTCACTTAAACTAGGGTCATTAAACCCTTTAGTGATGTACTTGACAGGTGGAATGCATCATAGCTAGCCAATCACATAGAGTACACATACAGCAGAGCACTATAAAGTATGCATACACCTTACAATCTGATTTTCCACAATACTCTGCAGCATTGGAGTACAGACTTGGGAATTTTAACCTAAAGAATGCTTAGGGGCTGCTGCAGGTCTGCTACATATATGTGTGCTAGATGCTGAGGCCAATGCAGCTGCTGCTGATCCTGTCCATAGGCCTAGAATGAGAAGGAGACGAGTGTTCAGGCCCAGGGTAACCTACCAGGAGCTACATGAGCTGGAAATTGCAGAGTGCTACAGGGTGGACATGGAAATACTACAAGAACTCAGTGAGCTCTGCTGCCCTCTACTCAGACCCCGAGCCAACAGAAGGTTACCCATCCCAGTGGAAACAAAGGTATGTGTAGCCCTTAGCATACTAGTTACAGGTACTTTCCAAAGACCAGACCAAATGGGGACATGATGGGGGTCTCACAGGCATCTGCTTCCTGGGTACTCCACCAGTTCCCGGATGCCATGATGCCACATGCCAGTAAGCACATTTATCTTCCCCACACCCCTAAGGAGAGGGCCAAAAGTATGCGACTCTTCTACTGTGTTGCACACTACTTTGAGGTACTGGGTGCATTAGATTGCACTCATATACACATTAAGGCACCACCAAGTGAAGAGGGTAGAATCTACATCAACTGCAAAGGGTATCACTGCATCAACTGCCAGGTCATGTGCAATGCCCAGGGCATTATCATGAATGTGTGTGCTGGCAGCCCTGGTAATTGTCATGACTCCCATATCTGGCACACAGCACAGTTTTACCAGATGTTTGCTAGGGGGACATCCCACACGGCCATTTACTTGGGGATGCTGGCTATGCACTGGAACCATGGATGATGACACCCATTAGAAATGCAAACACATCCACTGAAGAATGGCATAATGAGGCACACGCACAAACCAGGAACATCATGGAGCATGTGTTTGGGCTGTTGAAGTCACAGTTCCGGTGCCTTGATATATCTGGTGGAGCCTTGAAGTACTCTCCAGCCACATGTGCACAGATGTTCACAGTATGTGCCATGCTACACAATATGATCCTGCGGAAACAGCTGCACCAGGATCAGCAAAGGGAAGGGATACACAGCCCCACACCCGTGCCTAGGTCACCACAGCCTCATCCACAGGGGGACTCAGAAGAGGAACCCCCTGAGGCTATCCCTGTAGGCAGATGTAGGCATGCCCAATATGCTCTGGCCTTGTCCAAGAGACAACACATAACACATGCACTGACAACCTAAGGCCCTAGGGACTGACATCATACTCCGACTCGCATACATATTAGTAAAAAGTGATGCCAGCCAGGCCACACAACTCTGTACCTCACCATGCATTGGCTGTGGACTGCCTACATCAGACATAGTCAGCCCAAACTACAGGTCTGTCAACTTCTGCATTCACAAGGTAAGTCACTCTCCTGTACACCACTTGTAAGGGGTGCTATAATTTGGTAGCATATGTATGGACCTGCCACATGTATGCAGGAGGATATAGTTGGCTATATATAGTGCGCTACTGGGCTACTTGCAGAAATGTATAGTGGGCTACTGGGCTACTTGTACAGATCTAACAGACACTAGAGACAACAGTTACTCTGTTCACTAGTATATGCCCCATAATAGCCACTAGCCCACATAGCTGGAAACTCCATGAAAGCAGTCCAG
Source organism: Protopterus annectens (assembly GCF_019279795.1). Taxonomy (NCBI): domain Eukaryota; kingdom Metazoa; phylum Chordata; order Ceratodontiformes; family Protopteridae; genus Protopterus; species Protopterus annectens. The sequence goes on from NC_056735.1 coordinate 1,909,386,699, forward strand.
GGAGATGACAAACAGTGGGGTCACAAGGCAGTCGCATGACTGTCTATGCCATCAGAGCATAGCTCGTTGTCCTCCACCTCAAAAACATCAGTGTTGCCGTACAACTGCTGTAACAGTAAGTCTGCAATGATATACCAGCAGATCAGAAAATCCTCCTATCTTGCTGATAGTGTGATGGGAAAAAACTCTCCGTCTGGCAGCTCAGTGGGCCAGGGACAGTAGCATGTATGATGGTTTTGATGCTTTGAATCTACTAGCATCCAACTTCTTTTGCATGTGAGGTACATGTATGGTGGTAGCCCACAGACTGTCAGAACCCCTCAATCTGTTACTGCAAGACAGCTGGACAAAGCCAGAGTGAATGGAGGCACAAAGGGCCATACCTACAGCCAGACATGCCCCTAAATGCTGGGGTTATCTGCACATACACAGTATAACAGCTGTCCAATGGCACCAGACCAAGGATGTAACAGTGCATAATCCACTCAACCTCAGACCCCTGAGCCTGCAGGCTGTCACCCTGCAGACAGACATAGGTACACAGGTGGTACAATGTACAATGGATGCAAAGCAGTCCTTTGACAGGTCACATTGTCCCTGGCCACATGTCTGCCTATCAAATTGCAAACAGCCACATACGACCAGAATAGTAAGTGTACACACATAGCAGGGATATTACCAGGTATTCCATCCTTAGGACACTAGATACAACAACAGTACCAAGCAGTATAACTCTGCAGGCCACACATGCTGTCTAACACAAGGCCACTTTGCATACTCCACAAGTACTGTGCCTGCATTAATATACACAAGAGACATAAACTGTGGTGTGTGCAGTAGGTATTGTGAGCTGTAGTGTGGAATATTAGTTAAGTAGGGGTTCTAATCTCACATCTTCCAACTCTGTGTGTATATCAGTATATCCCCTCACAGTACTATGGACATGTTCATATGAACTGTCTCCATGCAATGGTATGCATTTTTTGCCCTGTGACGGGCTGCTGGCCTGTACATTCCCTCCTCTACAAGGCCTGCTGACATTATCCACCTTAAGAGTACTGGCTGACAGAATATTAGCAGATAAACAGCATAGGGCATGTGATAAGTACTGTAAGCTAGATTGTGTAAAAATAGATAGGTAGGAGTTCTAATCTCACATCTTCCAACTATGTGTGTGACTATATCCCCATGCAGCACTTCAGACAAGCCCCTATGGGCTATCTCTGTGCAATGGTTATGCATTTCCCACTGACAAGCTGCTGGCCTCAACATTGGCTTATGTTACAAGGCCTGCCAATGTCATACACCTTAAGAGCACTGGCTGCCAGTGTGTTAGCAGATAAACAGCATGGTGCTTGTGCTGTGAGCTATAGTGCACAATATTAGATAGGTAGGGGTTCTGATCTCACAGCATCCAACTGTGTTTGTGTGTGTGTGTGTGTGTGTCTGTGTGTGTGTAAATATGTCCCCTGACAGCACTATAGACATGTCCATGTGGGCTACCCCTGTGCACTGGTTATGCATTTTATAGGCCTGTGACTAACCGATGGCCCTAAATTGCCCTGCTCTACATAAGCTTAATTGATGTCCACCAACATCTACAGCTGTATGTGCAGACTACCCAGGTGACATTTATCAAGGGTAGTAGAGTGTGTCATAGGGTGCAAAAGCATGATGATGCTGACTGTCCCCATTGTCCCTGACACATATGCACCTAGGGAGCCATGCACATTTACTGGCATACTTTGCTCACATCATATCTCTGCTGTGCTGCCTTGACATCCTGTACCTCTTTATTGCTGCCATGTGTCCATTGTTGCACTACTCAGACTCCTGGAACAAAAACATACACAGCTCTGTGACTTACCTGCCTTTCTGTAACACTACCACCAGTGTACCATTAGGTGACAAAGATACGCTACATCTGATGTGTAGTCCTGACACATGCCAGCATACAGTGACTGTCATGGCTCACAACAACTGAGATGGCATAACACTACTGCACTGCACAAACACATGTAAAGATATATAGTCACCCTTTGCATCAGACACATATATGCAGGTCCCCACATCAAAGGCATGGATGGCAGGAATATAGCATAGGTATCATCACATGCACATTATGTGGTGTAGGGGTGCCAGAGACATAGGCTGTGCCAAACAGTTGACAGCATGTGTGTGAATCAGGAAGGGGTGCTGGTTACATGGGCCATGGAAAAGTGCTGTGTCTGTCTGTAGGTGACCTGCATGTGACACTGGTGTTGGAGTATGTGCATGTACACAGTCAAGCTCAGTGATAGCCGTACATGTATGAATGGTAGACAGCTGTGGACCGTACATGGTAGAGTGAACAGTTCACAATTATTAGTCATGAACATGTGAACTTACTTAACCAGGAGTAGTACTGGCAGCACCATACTCAAGGTCAGATGAGGTGCTAGAACCTGACAGTGACTGCTGTGTGCTGGGCCTGTGTCCCCCACAGGACCACCCAGGAACACATGCCCATGGCCTGCCACATCATGGTGTGGACAGCACACCTTACTCTGTAGCACTGGAGGTACTGCCACTATGGAAACGTGAGTGTGCATGGCCATGTGGACTCCCAGCAAATGGTGCTGCTGGCCAATGTCCACGTGTCCAATAACCAACCCAATAACATGTTCCAGAACAGAGACTATGTGCTTAAAGACAGGCACTGTCTGAGCCCACAGTCTGTCCACTACATCAGTGAAATGTTCCATGGCATCACTCATGCGGTGGAGGCAGTCATGGATGGCATACTGTGCTGCATCCATAACTCTAAGCATCCATCTGATGTTGCATTCAGCTCATGCCTGTGCCTCCAGAACAGCCTGAAACATGCAGCGAATGACCCACGATGTGACACCAGCAACAGGATCATTCTATGATCACCCCTGTCAGTCTGCCTGTGTAGGACCTTGCCAGCTATCTGTTTATGACTAGAGTCTACACTCACTGACACTATAGTCCTCACACTGTCCTGTACTATGTCGCCACACTCTGACTGTCCAATATCTGTGGCCTCTGGTGGCTGGCTATGTGTGGGCATACTGACTGTGTGCAAGAACAATGGGGGCAGAAGAGGAATGTCAACCTCTGGGACAGATTCAGCCACCGATAACCCCACCTGCACCTCACTATGATTACTATCATCATCAGAGTCCAATGAGACAGTGACATCAGATTGTGAGGGGGACAGAATCCAAACCTCCAGTTCACCTGTGAGAAGCAAGACAAAAGCAGTATATTACCACTTGCATTATTATGCATGGTAATCTACACAGGCTTACACAAATGTGGATTCACAACTGCATTACATGTCCTACATAGTCTCATCTCTGGTCCCATGCACAACACACACACTCAGAAGAACATACACAGGCAACCCAGGCCTGTATAACATGCACATCAGCTACAACCAGGTAATGTTGCCAGTTCAATACAACTGTGATGTATGCAATATGACAATGTATGTGACAGAACTACACATAAAACCCAGTACACCTATCTTAACAATGATATGCCAGTTGTAGTAGCACTGCCTCAGGTATGTACCTTCTCCCTATTGTGTTTAAATGGGCATCTTGGAGTAAGTGCCTCATGCATAGCCAGCTGCATAGTTGCTCATCAGTATAAGTGCTAACATTTTAATGTTTGTACAAATACACACTATTCATTCCCTAGGCTATGCAGTGTAGTTAACTGCTCCATTGTGGAACATACAGTTATTTTACTCTGGCTAAGCACAACAGTTGTGCAGAAGGCAAAATGGCAGCCCTTAACATTCATAGGGTATATCTGATTTGGCAAAACAACAGCATCACACTTACCAGGTACAACCATGAACTCCAGCCATACCTGATGAACCTGTGAAAAGGTGATGGAGATATAATGTCAGGAACACCAAATGTTGCAATGTTACAAGGCATTATGTGCTTATATCCACATGTACAGTAGCTAATGTGATACAGGCTATATTGCTGCCATTCTGAGTATGTGTGCACAACTGTGGGTAAAGCACATCCCCCCTACAAAGCAGATAGACCTGACACACATGTACTGGTCTATAGAGCCTGCCCCAAGGACTGCTAATGTATTATACTAGTGAACACAGTAAGCTTACCTGGGCACTCTGCTGATGTGGATGCTGTGGCACCCACCTCCAGGATGTATGGCATTATGGTTGGCTGGGAGCTGGGAGTTGATACTAGGTTCACCAAGAATTCCTCTGTGGCTGAGAGTGGTTGTTCTGTTGCAAGCCCTCCACCGGTGGTAGCATGATCCCTGGTAACAGCAGCAGCATTTTTACATGTGGCCTGGTGTCAGACCTGCTCATAGATCCTGTCCTGTTGGCCAGTATCATTAACAGTCCTCACAAGGTCGACCCATAATGCTGCCCACTGTTCATGATTGTGGTGACCCCTTGACAGCTGGATGTGATGGTTGAGTCTGCGGGCATCCAGTATAGTGTCATGAAAATGCAGGATGTCTCTGTCAGCATCTCATTCCTGCAAGACAACAACAGGGGAGCACATTACAGGACCAGATACGTGGATGTCCATTATGTACAGACCATGCACACCCATAATGGCCTGCCTATCCACTGCTCTCTCACACATGATATCCCACAGTTTGATGACACACTACATGTGTGGCTATCACCAAGACAGTAGCAGTACTGGGTAATGTCCCTGTGTGCTGTGACAGATTTTGCTGTATTTCTCTGCAGCCATCACTGCAGTGTACTGTGATGTGTCCCTGATGGGCAAATCCCCACTAATATGTGATACGGCTACTGTTGGACAAATAGCAGTGTGCTATTCCAACAACTATATGGGGACAGTCCAGCCACACCAGTGTGCCACAATGACAGATAGCAATGCAAACCTGCTGTCGTATATATTCCCTGTAGGCATCATACCTCTCAACTATGCAGATGTTTGCAGAATATCATCATGTTTATCTCATAGCTGTGGTCCTTCTTGTGCAAACGTGTACATGTATGACAAATGGCTGTCCTCTTATGGTTGCTGTCAGAAAACTGACACAGAATCTGTCACCTGTCAGACCCCTCAGACAACACTTATGCTACAGTAATATCTTTACTTTTTCTTACTTTATGTGGCCAATATGTATACTGTGTCTCTGAGTTTGGGCCTTTGTCCTCCCATTAAATATGGCTTTGTCTTGATTTCTTACTGTAGGATGTTGGGAGGTATGTTAGGCATTGCTCTCAACCAGACAGGGATGAACGTCCATGAAACAGGGATGTAATCAGAGTACATCGGGGACATTCAGGGACACTTTGACAATTTTAGTTCTATTTATGTGTGCCACTATCAGACTGAAAGATGGTGACTCACAGTACATAGTTTGATGTGACAGGAGTGTACACCCTTACTTACTGTCACTATGTCTTACATGTAATCCATTATTTTTACTTCAACAACCGACCATTGTAGGAGGGATGGACAGAGACAAAGTAGAGATGTGATTCAAAGCAGGGACAATTGAGAGGCATGCCTGTAGGTGTTGGACAGCAGAGTATCAGTGACATGTCATTATCATAGATCTACTATGAGCCCACTGTTGTAATCCCTATTCCTCATACCTCCATCCTCCCATCTGAATCCCTTTTTATGGAGAAATGTAGTACATACTTGGCAGAGTGTATTCCTTTTATTGAAGTATTCCTCTGCAAATGTTTTGTACATATGCTGTCAGTGTGAGTAAAGCCACATATAGACCTGTTCCCCATAAGCAGTTGATTGCCTTTTGTAGTAATGCTCATTAACAGGCGATTGCTTCTACACCAGTCTGTGGCTCAAAATTGCTAATTGCATCTGAAACAGCTGAATTGCACAATCATTAGCCAATGACAAGGGACCACAGTGCAATATATAAGGCCTTCATGTAGGCCTTTGCCCCTTTCTTGGTTTTTGTGATGGGCATTACAGAGGTGTGGAGACTACAGCATCCCTACGGGTAAGTACAAATACTGTCCACTGTAGAGATGTGTGATGTATGTCCACAGTTTTGCCTCATATGATTGGTCAGTGTTCCTTGACAGTGTGGTCATCTGACAGGTCACTGGAAAACATCGTGCCCTGAGGTCAGAAGGGGAGAAAGACATGTGAGTGTCACACTTCATAACCATCAGAATATACATGGTAATGCAGTAGCTGCTATTATATAAACTTACTATCTTTATAGGGGCACACTGTGATTCATTTATCTATCTCTGGACCTTTGTCCCCCCCTTTATGCATGGTTGTGTCTGGATCCCTTGTTACAGGGGGTTGGAAGGTATGGCTAGTCTGTAGCAGCTACATTAACATACATTCATGGTGAAGGGCACAATGGGGGAGTATGAACACTTTGGAGGCCTGCAAGATGTATGTGTAACTGTGGCAGCTGTATTAACCCTGTCATTACAGCAGAGCCAAGGTAAGGGTACCCATTACAGTCCAATCAAGGCATGTGCTTAAGGTACATCTGTTATGCAACAGTGCCGATAGCAGAGTAGTAGGAAAGATATAATTGGCTATATGAATATGTGCAGTGTATCCCTAACTGCAGGCCTGTGACTTGCAAAACTGAGTAGCAGATATTTCATAGCAGCAGTACCATATGGGTATTAAAACTGCTTCTAATTAGCACTCTTGATGATTGAATGGGGGATAGGAAATTCACCCGGGGATCACCTCTGCGGCTCTGCTCAACAGGGGCACAGGACAATTATTTTCTTGGGTGGCAAAAGCCAGGGTACCTTTTTGGCTAGGCTTGTATACACCCTAGGGCCGATAGCCTAGTACCTACCTATGAACCTATTATTTGTTGTGTTCACAACAATGTAATTTAAGTGCAACACACTGGATTTGAACACAGGACTCTGTGTAGCAAAATATTCCTTATGCAAGGCATTTACCAGACTGAGCCACTGAGTCAGTGGTGCAGAAGTTGTATTTGCTAGATATATGTGGTGCATACAGGGATTAACAAAGATATCAATGTTCTCCATTTTAAAGAGAGCCTCGAGTGAGTGCATTTTGAGATTTAGACTTCTAGCACTGAGTATCATTACCCTCAGTTTTTGCTTGCCTGCTCCTGTTATGGTGGTGAATTTGTTATTTGAACCTTGCCTAAAAAAGGCACTATAGGGCCAACAAGAGCCTTAGCCAGTATCCAGAATCCCAGGGGCGACATGGGTGTAGGCCATCTGTGGCAAAGATTCGTGGTCTGTCGACCATGTCATCCCAAGCAGACAGATACTGGATCCCCTTAGACTGACACCAGAAGCTTAGCTAATTGTTGAAGTCAATCATTTTGTCTTTGTACTGCGGTATCATTCTGGGCAATGGCAGAATGCTACTCAGGGCTAGGGTGATACCTGCCTGGGCTACAAGATTGGAGAGCTCTTCTATGTCTCTTTTCATGTAGTCCAGGGAGGTATGTCATTCACACCAACATGGACAATGACAGAGTCATATTTGTACTTGTTGTGGAGTGACCTGAGTGCGTGGGTTATGTGGCAGGTCCTGGCACCCAACAGGCGGCTGACAGTAACCTTCTCCTTGTTTAGCCTGGTGAATGGGACATCAGTGTGCCTGACTATAGAGTCACCTATGTCTAGTGTGTTGGGTACGTTGTTTTGCCTAGTTGGCTGTGGTTGAGTAGCACACTGCGTCTGTGGGTTATGTGTCATTTGGGTTGTGTTGGGGGGTGGATGTTGTTGCGTTTCTGCTTTGGAGGTCTCTGTTGCTTAGACAGATTATTATTGAGAGCCTCTGCAAATGTTTTTGTGTTACTATGTGTGGATTTTGCTGGTGTAGATTTAGTGAGACTATGTGATGAGTGTGGTGTGGTGCAAATGTTTACCTTCTCCTCATGACTGTCAAGTTCAGTCTTGGTTGGAGAGAGCTTTACCTCCAGTTTGGCTAGATAAGTGCATCTCTCACAGGTTGTAGTGTTGGGTGGTAGAAGGAGAGGGTTGTCTGTGTACATGAGGCAATTTCTACATTGCCTCAAGATGCCCAGATTCATCAGAGAGACAGGGAGAACACTGAGAGCTGACCCTTGGACATGCCTGAATAAAAAACTATTTTCCTCTAGATAAGTGAGGAAGGTGAGTACAAGAGCTGTTTTTCTCTAAGCAAGTGATAAAAGTAAGTACAAAAACTGTTTTCCTCTATGTAATGAGGAAGGTTGAGTGCTATAGTAATTAGTAGCTTATTTAGTGCTTACAAGTTCTGAACAAGTGATGAGCACAAATAAGCAAATTTAAGTGCTAAAACTAAGAATCTGTATCTGCACTAGATGAGTTACAGGACAGAAACAAGTGCAAATGCAGGCTTTCAAATCAGAAAGTTGAGAGAGAGAATTTGACAGATTTTGTGGATGAATTTGGAATCCCAAACCCCAGAGAGAGAGGTAAGGACAACATAATTGTGTTGTCAAGGCAGTTGGACCAAATTATTTTTGTCCAGTGGACGTGTGCAAAATGAGAGCTATTTATGGGGTGAAAGAGACATGCCTCCCAAAACAGATGCCTCTGTGCAGGGATAAATCAAGGCTGAAATTAGGTAAGGTCCAACAAAATAAGGACATTTGAGGGGTATGACTACTTATAGTGCAGAAGTCAACCACAGTGCAAGTAATGGAGAGGATACAGCCTTAAAAATAGTGCTGTATAGATAGCTAAAGAGGGAGAACAGGTTTAGCTTAAAAAGGCATAAAAGACAGAAAAAGAACATAATAATACACATGCACATCTGGGAAAAATTAGGTAAGTGGCCTATATGTTTGTTCTTTATGTATGTATGAATGTATGTATTTATTTATTTATTAATGTCTGTCTACCAGTAGAGCACTGATCAAGTATGACCAATTGCAGGCTTATCCTAGGTTGAAATAGAAGTAACAAGAAACAGATGGTATATTAAGGCAGTTGGTTACATCAGCAAGATTTCAAACAGTTACCAAAAAAAACTTACCTGAATTTCACTATGACTACTCAGTAGAATACAGTGTTCATATTTATAGATGGTAAAAAATCAAGGGTGATGACAGAATGAACTGAAGTGAGAAGAAATTTAAGTTGCAAAGAGATGAGTTAACTGAGGTGATGAGTGGCTTAGTAAGAGAGATGCAATGGGATTAATGAGTCATGTGATGTGACCTGTGGTGTTGCATTTGCATGTGCTCTGTTTGAAATGCAAGTTCTTTAAAAGGGGTCTAAAGATGGCATAATCTCTGAGATCTGGCAGGAGTCTCTACCAGGGTTTGCTAGCAAGACCAGAGAAGTTGTAATATGCGCAGTGAAGTTTTGTTTTACAGATATGGAGGACTCAGATAGTAATATATTGGCTTCAATGGTCATGGCTGGAGGTATGTGCAGAAGCCAATAATAGTGGAAATTTTATCCATGAGTCTGAGCATATTGATTACAGAATTAGGTCTAAAGTTGATAAGTTTTAGTGGGGTGTTAGATATTTACATTCCAAATGTTGAATATGATTATGCAATGCTTGCTAAATGTGTATGGATTGGTGGGTGGGTGGTAACTGAGTAAATGTTTGCTAGGTGAGTGGAAATTATAATATCAAGCAGAGAGCAATGATCAAAAAATTGTGTTTTGTCTCATGGGTTCTTTAAATGTGAGAGCCGGAAGTCTGCTAGGAACAAAATTGCATAATTAGGTGAAGGACCAAGTAGTTTTAGCTTCAAGTTTCCCAGCATGATTCTGTGCTTATAGGGAGGGGTGTATAAGAGTATGGTTCAAATTATATTTTTGTTTCTTAGTAGAGTATAAAGATGGAATGTTAACTTGTGCAACAAAGAGGTGCTTTGAGAAAATGGAGATCATTTTTAGTAAAAGTCAGTTTAGGTTGGAGTCAGTGGTGATGTTAGCTTGAGCAATAATAGTGACTTTGAGGGCTGATTTAGAGTGCCTCCTCCAATTATTTTCTGGGATGACCATCAGGGATGTAGTTGCAGTATGGGAAGAAATGGTTAATGTCAGAGTGGTCAGATTTAAGTCATGATTTAATTATGGGAAATATATATGGCAAGTGTTTTTTGAATGAAGTACTGATTTGATCTAACTTTTCCTGACACTGTGAGTGCATTATTAAGATAGAGGTTGGGCAGTTTTTACAATGTTTGTTGAGCACTGTGTGGGAAGCTTGTAGACAGGAGTTTAACTCTGTATTTTATATGATGAGTAATTGATAAACTGTGTGGGTGGGCTTATAGAGAAATTTTAAAAAGTGAAGCTGTGTACAGTGCATACCTCTCAACCTCTTAGCACAAGAAATTTGGACAAAGCCTAAAATAGAAACAGATTTTAATTATTGCTCTTATAAACTTAGAAAGGTAATAGAATAACAGTATTTGTGTTATCATGCATTTTCTGAAGGAAATGAAGTCTGAAACTTAAATGTATGTCATTATTTAGTGACTTCAATTCTCATTGATTTGCCAGAAAACCATAGTATTTTTTGAAGAACAGACCAAAAATATAAAGAAAAAATCTGGACACTGTGTCTAAATTTGGACAGTTGCGAAGTTTGCAAATAATTGAAGTATGCAATGAGGATAACATAATTAGATTTGTTTCTTTTGTGTTAAGATCAAATAAAAGAGTTTCTGACAATTCTGATACTGAATGAATAGTGGATCAGTTATAATTAAGAGATATGTAGAGATGTGGTTTGGAGAGTGGTAATGAGAAACTTATGAAGTAACAGTAGAAAAATGCACATATTTCACTTTGTTAAAAGGGTGTACTTCAGCAAAGGAGAAGTTATGTTGAGATGTGTTTATGCTGATAAGGAAAAGTGGTAGAGTAAAACAGAGCAGTAAGCAAAAGAATATAGTTGTAGAGTTCATACTGCTGCCATTGGCATTATATTGCAATTTTACACTGTTTCATCACATTTGCTACAATAATGTTTGATGCGAAAGAGAGAGGGAAGGAAATATTTGGAAATTCTAACTACTTTTGTAATGCAATTTAGAGCATAAAGAGTTTTGATATTATTGAATAGGATGTTGGGATGTATAACTCAAAGTGTGCAGTCTGGGAAAAACTGAGCTATTTCTTACTTTGCACAAGGCACTGACTAGGTCATATCTGGTACATCAAGTGCAGTTATGCTGACAATACAGCAAAAAACATTATACTTCTAAGTAATAGTCCTTGCATGCAAGTAAAGCAAAATCTATATGGATAACATTAAAGACAGCTTGTGATGTACATTGAAAATAAGAAGAAAGCAAAATTAGCCTGTATAGTGAATGCATTATAAAACCAGTGGCCAGAAGACAGATGGTTGGAACTAAAAAGAAAGACGTGAAAAAAACACTATACAAGAGGAAACTAAACTAGGGACAATGACAGATTGACTATAGGAACTACTATTCAAATGACAGAGCTCTGGGGCAAAGGGAAGTATTATGAGTGACACAGAGTACAGACTAATTTGTGTGGGCAAAGCTGCTTCGATGACAAGGAGATTAAATTTAAACAGAGAAAGAGACTTGGCTTCTTCAGATTAAATTGTTGGTCTTGAGAGGATTCTATAGACCATTTCCCTTTTGTCAAGTGCACAGATATATTTGCATGAATCTCTTATTCATTGATTTGCAGTTTTTGAAACATGCTATACCAAAGTAAAAGAAGTGGACATGCATGTTATTATGATTTTCTTAAATATTTTTTGAGTGTTACAGAAACATTTTAGCATACCTGTATGTTCTATCATAGGGTCATAAGATCAATGATCATAGCAGGTTACTAGGCTAACAGCCCTATAGCCTTTTTAAGCCAGCCATTTCTGCCCTAATGTTCCCAGTTTTCAATGCTCGTGGACTAGAATGGCTGTGGCATATGCCTGTCCTTAGGGCATCTACAAACTGCCCCGACCATAAGAGCCATAGATGGCAAGCTAGGGGAGAATTTGCGATTTCCCATACATTGGCCCAAATTGCATTTGAATACACTTAAACAAGAGCTCTCTATCTATCACTCTATCTTTCTTTCCATTTATTTATTTTCAGTAATGATAACTTAATGAGCTTTCCAGCTACACAAACACATTAAGTGTTGATATCGGTGGGGTATTCAGGACAATGATATATAACGTTTATGACTCTAATATTAATGACAGAGACATTGAAGACGACAACAGTTTCTTAGTTAATAAGAACAAGGCATATGAAAATATAAAACTCACACAAAAATAAACATGGATTCAGGCTTTATGCTATACCTATAGCATTTAGTTTTTATTTTGTTTATCCTGTTTTCATTGCTTCTGTGGTAACCAGATGTAGTTAGATGTTATGACTAAAGCAGTCTGCTTTTATTTCCTGTTTTTGGGTCTTAATGATGATAACAAACATACTTCAAGCTGTCAGGGAATGTACAGCTCAGACAGCAATAATAACATGGAAACTAGGTCTCTGCTGTACATATATCATTTTGTGTTATGTACCTGAAGATGTCAGAGAATACTATCCATGCAATATGTAATTCTTATACAGGTAGTCACATTGTTTTATTCTTGTATCCCCTTTTCTCTCAATACACATGTTAATGCCAGGAAACTGGGGACATTACGTAAAAATACATTTCTGCAGGAAATTACGCCACTTTCTTTCTGATTACCTCCTACTCTATAATGTTTCAGTTAAGTCTATGTCTTGCTATCTATGCACTTGTCAATTCACAGTATGTTATTAAACATCAGTAAAACCATCCTGTAAAAAACCTGTGGAATGCATAGCTATCAGTCTTTCCTTGCACTTCAATTACTTTGTATATCTTTTACTATTTTGCATCCATGTATTATTAGTAACATACCTGTTCTATTATGCCTCTACTGATATTTTTTTTTGTTACATTTTGTCGTTGCAATGTGGTAGTAATCTGGCCTGAGACTACAACTGGTTATTCTGTGATTAGTGCTCTGCTTGACTAACTAAAATGGAAACAAACATCAATTAATTAATTAACAAGTAAATAAAAATAGTAATTACATTCTTAATTGGGGTATCTAACCTGGATAACTGATTTTATTGCATTGTATCTAGATGCTAATGGCCAGTGTTTTCATGATGACTGAACTGTTAACATTTCTGCTTTACTTCCATGTTGCACATATGGGGAGATGAAGGATGGTCTTGCATGCCATTTTAGTGGCACCCATTGGGAGAAGTAGGTATTGCCATGATGGAACACTGACATTGGTAGCATACTTGCCATTCTGTAGATGCAGAGACTGAAGGATTTGACATGCAGTACATGCCTCTCAACTGTCAAGATTTATACTATTATTTTTGGTCTATTTCTGATACAATTTGTGGCTTTCTAACAAATCATTGAAGATTGAAGTCACTAAATAATGACTTACATTTGAGTTTCAGACTTCATAACCTTCAGAAAATATATAATAATGCAAATTTTGTAATTCTAGCATGTTTCTAACTTTCTAAGAGCAGTATTTAAAATCTGTCCTTGTTTTTGGGACTTTGTCCCCATTATTTCTGGCTTTGTCCAGATTTCTTGCATTGAGAGGCTCAGCGGTAAGCTGCAGTAGCATGCTCGTCATGAGTGACAGCACACATTGGCAATTGAGAAGCTGCTGAGTAGGACTGGTGATGCTCATCCAGGGGTTGGTAGGCTGATATCCATTAGCTCAAATAGTTTAGCAATAGGAGAGTATAAATGTTGCTTGCTTATGTGGGGGTCCTATTTTTTTTCAGTCTGGCCCCCATGTCTCTGATAGACAGAGCCAGACAATAATGCCCAAACTAACACCTCACATACACATAACTTATAGAAACTTTCTAACTTCTAACATAACCCTTCCTAATAGCTGCCCATGATACACAGGGACATAAACTGGGCTGTAATGAACAACTAGGCTTATAAAAGACCCTGGTGGTCATTAATCTAATATATATATATATACATATATATATATATATATTTATATATATTTATGTATATAGATATATATATATATATATATATATATATATATATATATATATATATATTTATATACCTATAAACCTATAATCTGCAGGACTGATAAACTGGCCTGCTCTCTACCAATGGACTTTAGATAGTTATTATGTATCAGTGGTGCAGTGATGAAGCAGTTAACATTGTTGCCTCACAGCATAAGGTACTCTCGTTTGATTCTCAGCTGGGATGCCTTCTGTCTGGAGTCTTCATGTTCTCCCTGCATCTATGTGGGTTCCCTCCAGGTGCTCCAGTTTCCTCCCATATTCTAAAGACAACTTCTGCTGAAAATGGGCTCTCTCCCAGTCGGACTTTCCTGATAAGCAAACGTTAAATAAGTTAAGTTATGTAGGAAATGAGACTACTGAGTCACCTAGTTCATTCTTCCAATTATCTCAGAGCACTGTCTGATTAACTGACTTACTCAGTCACACATTCGATAAATGGGGGCTGTAAGAAATCAGATCCTAAAGCATAAAAAGAAATAATCACCATTGCTATTAAAACATAAATAATGAACTTTAATCTAATGACAAAAAGCAAATGATTAGTGAGCCCTTTCACGATTAACAAATCGCTTCCTCAGACTTATAACTAGTCTCGCTCACTCACAACTTTTAAATTTGTATCAACCAATCCAAAAACAGCTCCAGAAAGAATCCTAAAAAAAGAGAACTCATTTTATAAATTAATTCTTAACACTGAAAATAATCAATATGTAGCACTGTGTAAGAGACTTATTAACAAACAACCTAATAACAACCAAGGATACATTGTTGCACTCTGTTAGAAAAAAAAAATATTAAAAAAGTATTCAGTGAGGTAATGCTCATGCCTTCAAGGCAGGTTTTAAAAAGACAATGTCATTAATGCCCGGTGGTCTGTCAGCATTTAAAGTTAAAATCCAATGTAGCTCTCTAAGTTCTGTTTTATTTTTAAAATCACCCCTCTAACACTTTCATTCACTATTTCAAGGACACAAAATTTAAAAGAATGATAGGTGCCCCTAGCTTCAATATGTCGAGCTAAGGCATTAGTTGTTTTAACATTATTTATATCTCTTAAATGTTCAGAAATTAATTTCTTTAAGGAATAATTTGTTTTCTCACATAGAACGCATTGCAAGCAATGCAAGAAGCATAATAAATGATGTTTTTAGTGGTACAATTTGCATAGAAATTAAATTTTATAACACGGTTAAGTGATGGTGTAGTGACTTTCATCACATTTACAGTGTCTACAATGTACACGCATAAGTCCCTTGATGTTGTGTTAATGTTGCAGGGGAAGTTAAATGTGTCCTATAACATAGTTGCCTCTTTAAAGACAAATTATTCTTGAAAGAATAACATTGTACAGCTTCAATAATCTCTCTCAGTACATCACAGGCAGTTAATAGGTTTCAATTCTTCTTAATAATCTGACAGAAGATATTCACATCACTTGTATATGTTAAATGAACCCTTAAATATTTTTAGGCTGCTGAGCCTATGTATTATTCTGTTTTAAAGCCTGCTCTGAGACATATGCTCTACCTCTGTTATCTCTCTCAAGCCATGCGTCAGCAATGCAATGATCTATTTTATGGCTTTTATAGCCTCTATCTAGGAAATCAACTTTTAACTCTGTTAACGTTCTCCTTAGGGCCTCACCTTCATTATGTATTCTCATTAACCTCAGAACTTGGTCTTTAAGCACATTTTTAAAAACATGTTTTGGGTGCATACTATTTTTCTATAACAATGTATTCTTCCTACCTTCTTTTCTGTAAAGGCTGGTTCTTATATTCCCTAAATGACTTCTATTAATTGTATCATCCATAAAAATCAATCTGTTCCTCAGAATATTTGTAACATATAATATTACTAACGAATCAACCCATTACTGGAAAGGGATACTTATCATCTATTTAAAAAACAAACAAAAAAAATAAAAATGCATAATAATGACAAAATATGGAATTATTATAGATCAGTTAATGGACATGTGCCAAATGATAGAGATAAAAAACTAAATCTTCTCTCTCCAAAGCAGACATAACTTTCATTACATTGGAGACTTTTTACATGGCAATTCATACACAGATCTTATGTAACCCCTCATAAAATGGAACTTATGTTTAAGAAAAATATTGGCTGCTGGAGATGTGATTTATCAATAAAAGCAGACTGGCAACATATGTTCTACGAATGCCATTTGATTAAACCATATTGGGATAAAATAAATTATTTTCTGCAAATGGTATTCAATGATAAATTCCAGATTTCCAAATCTATTATTTTGTTTAATGCACCTGTACCCGACTGTGTGCCAAGAACAAAATATGTAATCTTATGGACTCTCCTAGCTTTGCAAGGAAGAACATTACATCAAACTGGAAATCCAAAGCTTCTCCAACTTTTAAGCAATTCATGAATATGGTGTCAGCAGTATCGCAATTGGAAATGAACACTATTAAAGGAAGAACTGAAAGCACTACATCATTATACGTAGCATGGCAAAAAGTAACTGAAATACTGGAGAATAATGACTGCAGCAGATTATAATCATGAAACAATTGTATAGAAAGTCAATTATATGTAAACAATAGACACCCTTGTAAATACTTTATTTTGGTTTTAATGTTTGATATCTGTTTAGAGGTTTTAGCCTACCTTTTTAAATAATTTGTAAATACTTCATTGTCATAAATAACCTGCATTCATGTTTTCTTGTGTTTGGAAATGAATAAAAATATTTAAAAAAAAAGAATATTTGTAAGCAAATTTCAAAAATGGTGTCATGTTGTGTATATAGTATTTATAGTTCCTTAGAGCCATCCCATAATAAAAGTAAATCGTCCACAAACTGTTTATAAAAAATAAAAAAAAATGTGTTCTTGAAATAGTCAATGAAAGTGTTAGAGGGGTGCTTTTAAAAATAAAATAGAACTTAGAGAGCTACATTGGATTTTAACTTTAAATGCTGATAGACCACCGGGCATTAATGACATTGTCTCTTTAAAACCTGCCTTGAAGGCATGAGCATTACCTCACTGAATACTTTTTAATATTTTTTTTTCCTAACAGAGTGCAACAATGTATCCTTGATTGTTATTAGGTTGTTTGTTAATAAGTTTCTTGCACAGTGCTACATGTTGGTTATTTTCAGTGTTAAGGAGTAATTTATAAAATGAGTTTTCTTTTTTAAGATTCTTTCTGGAGCTGTTTTTGGATTGATTGATACAAATTTAAAAGTTTTGAGTGAGCGAGGCTAGTTATAAGTCTGAGGAAGTGTTGTGTTAATCATGAAAGTGCTTACTAGTCTTTTTTTATCATTAGATTAAAGTGCATTATGTTTTAATAACCGTAGTGACTATTTCTTTTTATGCTTTATGAACTGACTTATTTTCATTGTAGAAATAGTCTTTACCCAGCCGTGCCACTGTGTTTTTGGAGCTGAAGAAATCAGACCCTGAACTACAAGAAGCAGCTCATTAACAGCTAGTCGTCTTAATCCAACTGGCTTCCTGCCAGACTCTTCTGCTCTAGCAGGGGAAGATACTTCTCAAACTGCAGGTTTAGAAAAATAGGAACAAAGGCCTTGAAAATTTGAAACATCCAGTTAAAAATCTAGGCATGTTGTTGCTGTTTGTCTTTTGTATTTTTCCCGGTAAGAGGTCGCCACAGAGGAACTCCGGTCCGCTAATGATTGGCAGTAGATTTTTTTACAAAACGCCAAGGTGCCAGCTCGACACCCAACCTTCAATGAAGGCAAGCCCATTTACGCTCGCATGTCTTTTGAATGCTACCCAACTGCGGAGAGGACATGCAGACTCCACACAGAAGGCACTCCCAAGCCAGGCCGAGAATCGAACAGGAGAACCTCTTGCTGTGAGGTAACAACGCTAATGCCATACCACCGCAATTAGCCTAAAATGTGAATACCAAGTAGAACATGACTCTTAATGCTTACAGTAGGAATGCGGGTGCTACTCAGAAAAACAGAGTGACAAAAATTATGGAAAATATAAGCACATTATCAAAGAGATAGTGTAACATTTCTAAATTTAATGAACTGTATCACAGAATTCTACTAAAGCAGCTTATTTATTTTTGCTTTAGACAAAGGGAGTTGTAAGATGTGTGTTCCCTCTTTCTTTAAATTATTGTTGACAGTAGTACATTGACCACATAGTATACTTTTTTTTGTATGTAACAGATAGCTTCAAAAATCACATGTGACGTGTCAGATATGACTTTCTACAGACTACCATGAACAGAAAAATGTCTCTTCAACTTTGTAATGACAGTGCTGGACATTAAGTTAGTAAGAAGGTCAATTTCAAACCAATTTGAATAAGAGTCTACTAAGACTAAATAACACTGACCATTCCATTCAAAAATATCAGTAGCAACTGTCGACCATAATAGTTCAGTATCAGGTTTAGATTAAGTGGTTCTTTATGTTGGTGTGATTTAGTAATTTTGCAAATGGAATATGCTAGAGTTTCCTTCTCTATATCTTTTCACATAGAAGGCCAAAATACTGTGCCTCTTGCCCTTCTTTTCATGGAGTCAGTACCCAGGTACCACAATGCAAAATTCTGATATATTCCTGTTGTAATGCCATAGGAATTACCACTTTAGGACCTTTCATGATGAATCCATCTTCCATCATGAGCTCATATCTGTAGGAAAAATACTTCTTTATGTCAAGTGGTAAATTAGTTTGTCACATTGGCCATCCTTGACTGATAACATGTTTCAGCTGCTGGAGAATTGGGTCTGAAGCTGTATGATTTCTGAGTTCATCAAGACGTGATGAGGAAACATTTCTGACTTCCATGACTTCAAAGTCTATTTTCTCATTATCACGCTGCTCTGTTGTTTGTCTGGGTGCTCTTGACAAAACATCTGCAAGGTAAAGAAATTTGCCTTTTGAGTAGACAATATTGAAATTGTACTTTTGCGATTTCAGCATCATGCATTGCAAGTGTGCTGGGGTTGTATGTATTAACATTTTCAAAATTGTCAATAGAAGTTGGTGATCAGTCTCTGTTTGAACAGGTTTACCACAAATATAAACACTGAACTTCAAACATGCAAACGCTACTGCCAAAAGCTGTTTTTCAATTTGTGCATACTGCATTTCAGTTTGGGTTAAAGTTTTGGATGCATAAGCTACTGATATGCTTTCTTGAAGACATGCTACACCAAGACCATACTTTGAAGCATCACATGAAAGAGTTACAGGTTTGTGAACATCATAATATCTCAATGTGGGTGGACTGGCAATTTTCTCTTTCAGAATGCCAAATGATTTTTGGTGTTGTGCCAACCAGGACTAGTTTACATTTTTACGTGTCAACTCGCGTAACGGTGCTAAAAGCTCACTCAGGTCTGGGATGAACTTTCCTAAATAGTTGGCCATATCAAGAAAACATTGTAAAGACGTGACATTTTCTGGAACTGGCATCTCAAGAATTGCTACTTGCTTAGACAGATCTGGTTGTAAGTCAGAACTGGTAAACAAATGACCCACATACGTAACTTCTTTCAGTTTGAATTCACATTTCTGAGGATTCAGTTTAAGATTTACTTGAAGAGCATGGTCTAAAACTTTCTTAAGGTTTCTATTATGCTCGTCTTCACCATTGCCCCCTACAATAATGTCATTTACTATGATAGCACATGGATAACCTGAAAAAAGTTGCTCCGTTGCATGTTGAAATACTTCCTTGGCAGAATTTATCCCAAATGGCATTCTCAAAAATCTGTATCTATGAAAAGGTGTGCTGTATGTAACTGTTAACAATGAAGATTTGTGATCCAGTGAAATTTGCCAAAAGGAACATTTTGCATCTAAGACTGAAAAAACAGTGGCATTTGGCACAAGAACAGCTACTTCTTCTACTGTGTGCATCAGATGATGAGGATATTTAAGCTCTTTGTTTAAATCTCTTGGATCAATACATACTCAACTATCATCTGAGCTTTTCTTATGAACTACTTCCATGGAGGATAATCATTCAGTTGGTTCTTTTACTGGAGTAATGAAGCCTAAATTCATCATTTTGTCAAGCTCTGTTTTTACTTTGCTCTGCATTGCTACTGGAACCTTCCTTGCTGATCTTACAACTGGGCTTACTTCGTGGTTTAACTTCATGGAATATGTAACTGTAAGTTTGCCAAAGTCATCTGTGAAAATATCAGCATATTCACTAAACATATTCTGTTCAAAACTATTATGGTTGTTCAGACTTATCTGGTGGACATCATTATTAAATGAAATAAGTCCCATTCTAAAACTGTCTTTGAAGCTTAACAATGACTGCACGTGTCTTTTGACTATGTAAAACTGCAAGTCATAGCTGTTCCCAGCAGAATGGCAAGTGAGAACTTCTGTGCCATCAGGTTAAATCTCTTCACCACCATAAGCAACTAGTTTTGCACATTTTGCTAAATCAAGATTCTCACCAGCTTTTACTCTGGCAAACATTGTACTGATAAAACATTACACTTTGGTCCATCCAGTGTCTTCTTTAAGCTCTACACGTTTCCCATTAATCCGAACAGTACACAATATTTCACTCCTTGCTGCCAACTGATAATCTACTGTGTTAACTGTTTTATTACTCACAGAGACACCATCAATATAGAAAGTTTGCTCACAGCTCTCTATCTGATCTACTTGCTTCTTCAGATGCCCGCTTTTAATAAAAGTATGTGCCACTTTAGACTTGCAAAGCCTTTTGAAGTGATTCCACTTTTTACATTTGTGACACTGCTGACCAAAAGCTAAGCACTTCTCTCATTTAGGATCATGCCTACCTCCACAATTATGACAGCTAACAATAAGGTTGGGTGTTGGGTCCCCATTTGCTTTATATTTCATTTTCATCTTAGCTTTGTGTTGTACACTATCAACATTCGAACTGGCAGACACTGCATGCATGTCTTTCTCATTTGTAAGCATAGCCATATGCTTTTCTTTAAGCTCATATATTGGTCAAATCGCGATGGCTTTGCTCAATGTTAAATCAGTGTCTCAAAACAAAATCTTTCTCACTGTGTCATTAACATCACATACAAGCCTCTTTTATCAACTCTTCTCTTAGCTCACCAAATCTGCACATTTTTTGTTTATTTCTTAAGTCGATAATATATGCTGCTATAGTTTCACCAAGCTTATGATTTCTTGTGTAAAACACGTCTTTCCATTGTAATATTCATTTGAGGATTACAAATTTCTCTAAATTTATGTTTTAACCACTTAGGATCTTCCCCCCGTGTCAGCCTGTGTCACAATATGGTGGTTCTCCCACACCCTGCATACATGGCAGGTGCATACACAAATGACCATTCCCTCTCAGTGGCTTCCAAGCCAGCTAAATTAAAAAGTTTGAATGCCTTTGTATGTCCGTCTTTATCAGAAAATGGAGCCTGGATGAAAATATATCCTTGCTCAAACACTCGCCAGTTCTCAGTAACATTATTATCAAACACCAGCAGTCCAGGTCTACAAAATCACTTTGCCATAATAACAAAATACATTTAAATATAAGCATAGACCAGGTACTTTTAATTATACTCAGATGTACAACAATCTATCTGAAAAGGTTTCATTTTAACCCTGCAAACACTGCGAACACTCCAGATACTTCGGATACTTTGAAAAGTTTCAGTTAATGTGAAAAAGTCATACATTGTGAAAAATTCACTCATTTTAGCCTTTTTGTACATTTTAACACTTCAAAAATTATTTCAAACATTTTTGAATTGATTTTGAATACTTTTATCAGTATGTTACAATTTCGGACATTTTGTTTATCTCGGCAATTATTTGGAATGTTATGAATGTTTTGCCACTTATTTGGCAACTGAAAAATAGTTTAAACAAGTTTAAGTACCTCTGAATAACCACTGATCTGTTTGTAAGATGGCTCCTGTATATTCCTTCACTTCTAACTGTGTGCCTCATGGTTTGTGAGTTGCTTCAACTTCGGAACCCAGTTCTGACACCATGTCACATGTCTCTTGTATTCAAATGAGATACTGAGGCACTGTGATGGGTTCAAGTTGTTTACTGTACATAAACACATCAGTAGCTGTAACTGGAACATATACTTAAGCTAAGTGACTGACTCATTACTTCAGACACACTCACATGTGCATCTCCATTCATGCCTGCATTCACTCTGACTGACTATACAAAATGGCACTGATCTTGTGCATGCTCAGTAGCTTATATGCATGTGCTATCTAGCTACAGTGGCTGACTAGGTACAATACAACAATCTACACAAACCACCTCAATGGATGCCTATATTATGGCAGTGCAGATTCTTGCAGAATGTCCATATTTTTGTCACATATTTCTGGTCCATTTCTCATAAAATTGTGGTTTTCTTGACAATGTTGACAAATCATTGAGGGTTGAAGTCAGAAAATAATGATAGACATTTGAGTTTCATGCTTTATTCCCTTCAGAAAATTCATGATAATACAAATCCTGTTATTCTATCAAATTCTAAGTTTTTAAGAGCAATATTTAAAAAGTGTCCTTATTTTTGGGTGTTTGTCCCCCCATTATTTACGGATTTGTCCGGATTATTTGTTCTAATAGGTTGAGAGATATGCAGGTCCTATATCTAACTATTATTAATTGAGCTCTTTCATCTAATCAGAACAAGACTTTAACAAAACTAAGAAACAAATAACTGGAACCCTTTTACCCTTCATCTGACTTTCCGCAAAATGGATTGAAAGCTTAGATGGTTAACAGTATGGCTGAAGGATAGCAGGAAACAGGGAAAAAGAAGCCCAGAACCCAGAAAAATTTTAATAAATCAAATATAAAATGTCCAGTCAAAATCAATAGCCTTAATACAAAGAAGATGGCTGATGACTGCATTTTGCTTGTCATCCCACTGCTAAATTGTTTTTATTTTTTATGTAATCGGTCATCACTACTTTTGAAATGAAAACATGCATTGATAACTGCTGAAAATATTTTTCACTATTTGCTCTTTAGTAAGGCAAATGCACACAGAAACATCTGACTCCAAGTGTTGAATATCCTAGGTACTGTAAAGAACAAGCGTATGCTTTCTTTATTCCAGATGTCAATTTAGATAGTGCACCATGGTCATCATTATAAACAAGTAGTAATGTAGTAATCAAAGTCTTGTGTCAATAATTTACATAAGGTTATAAACCAGCAGAACCACTCCCACCTCTAATCTGTATTTTGTGGTCTGTTTGCGACTTAATGTAGATTATAGGTCATGTTATTATTTTTTTCTGTAATTTTTGAAAGATTTCTAATAATCCATGCATTAGTCCTATCTATTTTGATAACTTATTGCCTTTAACATGAGCTTATGTTAGATATAGACAGCGACATTAAGATAAAAATGTCACACTTATTAACACCACTCATTTTCAGTGTTATTGGTGAATGATGCCTGGTACTTTTTAATTTTAAGATACAAAATTGTTGGTTACTGTTTTCTTACACAGATAGAATATTGTCAAGACTGTGACAAAATTGTGAATGCTCATTCAAGTTTTTTTTTATTAATAGCTTTGAAATCAGTTATCATTGCTGATGGCTGCATTTTGCTTGTCATCCCACTGCTAAATTGTCTTTATTTTTTATGTAATCAGCCATCACTACTTTTGAAATGAAAACATGCATTGATAACTGCTGAAAATATTTTTCACTATTTGCTCTTTAGTAAGGCAAATGCCCACAGAAAAATCTGACTCCAAGTGTTGAATATCCTAGGTACTGTAGATACAAAATTGTGGGTTAGTGTTTTCTTACACAGATAGAATATTGTCAAGACTGTGACAAAATTGTGAATGCTCATTCAAGTTTTTTTTTTTATTAATAGCTTTGAAATCAGTTATCATTAAAAGAGGTCCGTGACAACAATGCATATAAGCTAATGAGAGTTTTAATCTATGTCTCCCTTTAATCATCTTACAAACCAAAATAACTCTGTAAAACTTTTACAAGCAAGCAGACATGCTTAATAATCATGGTATACTTTTGTACGCATTGTAAACAAAATCTTTGCATGTATTTCATCCAGCTAATAGCTACTACAATAATAAATATATCATAAGAATGAAACCTAATAGTCATTTTTATTTCTATGATATCTCTATGTGACATATTAAACAATTCAGTTGGATCATTTGCATTAAAACCTTTATATTGCATTGCTCTACATTTTGCTTCCTGATTTCCTACGGGACTAGAGACAAGCAAACAGAGCTATTACAATAAAGTGTTGATGTAATCCTACACGGTGTCCAGCAAAAGCAGTACAATGACCCTGTGGGAGCACACAGAATGTCTAATCATCTTACAGGCTCTTCTACAGAACAGCACTCTCTGTTGTTAATGCCATCACATACAGTACACAGTTCAGCTCACATCATGGGATCAATGCCTCTTACGATCAGCCAAGGACTCTAATGATAATATTTCATTTCTTGCTACAGAGTAGAACTAAGAATTGATTTTGCACTGCCCTGCATTCTATGCGTAGGGACATCACATGTACAGTTCCAGTGCAATGTAGACAAGACATAATGGGCTTCTTGATGGCGGATTGAAGGGGAGAGAAAAAAAAAATCTAAGCTTCTACCTAGTCAATTTGTCACAAATGGAAAATTCTAACAAAGGTTTCTGCCAGAAATATGGTCATAAATGCATTTTTAAGGTGACCTCTTTGACTTCTTTCTCTACTACTCTTCCTACAGTATTGAAATAACAAGTGTCTATTCACCAGAGATGCTGCTGCCTGAGAGATATTCTAGCCACTAATGAATGCTATTGAATCAGTTCTTTTCTTTAAATTTTCTGTGCCTTTTTTTTCAGACATTGTCTGATTGCTTTGAACTAAATGAAAAAAGTCTGAAACGCTACTCCGACTGTGATATAAGATACTACAGTTTGAAATCACGATTAAAGTACAAATTTCATTAGACTAAGAGCACATAGATCCGATTTTACTGAACATTTTCTATGAAGTGTGATTGGTAAGAATTATATCCTTCCATAATTCTCGGTTTTGTCATCCCAAAATCATTGCTCAGTCTATATTCCCAGCACACATTGTATTCTAAATATGCATTTTAAGCAGTTTAAAAACAATAACCTTACAGTTATTTAAATGTCAGTGTTGTTGATAAAGCTTTAGTGACCATCATAAGTCCATTCCGTGATAACTGGCCAATTAAGTCAGTAACAGCAGGAAGTTATACAGCCAATGCACAGAATCCAGTTGAAACAGAGAAAACTGAAAGCACAATAGGTTTTGAAGGAAAGGCTTGCATTTCTTTTAATGAAACCAGTTCAACAAGGGTCATGCAGAAGAAGGTATATAAAACATGAAAAGTTTAAAAAGATGTAAAGAATGGTTTAATGCATGGCAGTTTAATTTCTATACTGAAATAAAAATGATAATCTAAGAAGAAAAACTCAAAAGAGGCTAGCTTAGTGCAAGGGAAGTGGTAACAGGAGTAAGTAAACAGATACATGTTCATTTATGTGAGATAATCTAAAATTAAACATGCAAAGTCTGAAACAAAAAATGGTTTGGTAGTATGTTCATAGTGCTATGTGCCTAATTCAGATTTGTTCAATGATATCACATCAATGAAAATCAAATTAAATGATACTAAGGCAAGTTTCAAGTGACATGAAAATATGATTTTCATTGTTAGATAAAACCTCATATATCCTGGTCTCATCCATATATATATATATATATATATATATATATAGAGAGAGAGAGAGAGACACACACACACACACACACACACACACACACACACACACACACAAACACACACACACACAAACACACACACACACACACATACACATGCACACACATGCTAACCCTTCAATTTCCTAATTTCCTGGAGAAAAGAGCAATTTTCTTGATGTGTTGAGCTTTGCCAAACCTAGCTTGCATCTCTTACTGACAGAATATTAAGATATAAAGAAGGGGGCAGGGAACGTAGGAAAACAAAAGTTAGTGACCCTCTGTTAAAAAAAAAAGTTATTAACCCTCAGTAAAAAGAACTGATAAAACCCATCATGAGCACCATGGGCAATGAGTTTGGGAGACCATATCAGCATAAAGTATGCAGCAAATGGTTTAAAATGTGTGTAGGAATACATGTAAAGAAACAAGAAATGCTTAGTGTTCATAGTCTTTTCCAAAAACAAAATGTAGGGAATGATCAAAAATGTCATGTATTTCATGTAAACAAAGGGAATTCTGAAGTTCCAAGACAGATGGCTCATATGAAACACAGGAAGGGAGTACACAAAAAACAAGCAGTAGTGGACTGAAACAGCCAAAAGAGGCAGTGAGGTCCAGATATATGGTTAATATCTTTTCAATTGCGAAAACTAGGACTTGTTTACAAAAATGTGAGATTTTTTTTTTGCAGAGCACATGCACCCAGACAGAGACTGTCCTGTGCAAAAGTGGACAGGTGGTAACCTTAAATAAAAGGCACACTTTAAGTAGCTCAGCAGGTAGTGTACTTGCTTTAGGTGCAGAAGGCTTTGGGTGCTATTCCTGCAGGTTTACTATTAAAATGAAGAATGAAGGTTTGGTGAAGATGGGAATGTTGAATTTCAGTTGACTGATTCCCGTTGTGCTGACCTTCAATTCTCTGAGTGTCTGTTGCAGCGAATGCCACTATGCATTTGCTAATATGTGTTCGCTGTTATGAATAGAGATTGTGGTACAGTGTAGATTGGGAAGTTTATCCTTTTCCTCACTGTATTGCAATCTCAGAGTTGGAATATATAGTTTGCAGGGGGTGTTGGGGGTGCAGGGGGGCTTGCCCCCCTCTAAAATCATGAATCTCGTTGTGCAGTACTGAACTGTGTTCATTCACACTGCTGAAAAGCAAGCAGATAAGTTTTGGCAGGGAAGCATATCCTGGCTGACATCGAAAACTGCCAAATTCAAAATGTTCAGTATTTCAATTCGGCAATGTCAGCTAATTAATATGCAGCACATCGAACATGTAAACCGCATTTTTGACTAGTTTACTTTATGATGATCAATGTTTTGATAGTAAACCATTCCTACACCATGTATTTAGATTAATTTTCCATTATTGACACTACAGCACAGCATAATGTGGGTGCTGCAGACTGGAGGACCACCCCTCAGATGCAATTGTAAACTGAGGCCCTGTCTACCAGAGATGGTGTGAGGCCAGGTGGATGCAAAGGATCCTACAACACTTACAGAATGCAGTGGGGGAACTTCCAAATGTGTTGAGCAAAATTTCCCTTGTCAGTAAAAATGCTACGTCTAGTCTCCCCAGAAAAGAGGCCATTGCCTTTCTGGGATTAACCCTGTCAACTAAGTATATATATCTCTCTCTCTCTCTCTTACAATATACATATATATATATATATATATATATATATATATATATATATATATATGTGTAAAAAACCTATTGTTCTCTATTTAAAGAAGCTTGGAAAAGCTACCACTTTCCAGGCAATTATCTTAGATTTAGAGCCTTTGAATGCTGCAACACACCAATAGTGCAAAGGTCAAGGATGCAGCATCATAGCTCTGATATCATTTTGGAACATAAAAAGCAATTGAAGTTCAAGGTCAGTGTACATCCTCCTCAGTCCATGGTGTATGTTTCTTATTCCTTAGTTTATAGATTAAATAGCTAATTCCCAACTTGATTAAAACTAGTACTGGATAGAATGCAATTATCAACTTCTGTGTCTTGCCTGACAGTTTGTGGAGCTTATTATTGTGCAATATTAATATAAAATAAATTAATAAATGAGGCCGTAACAGTTACTTTTACATCTCAGATGGATATTACCCGTGGCCATTGTAATTCTGTATGACTGGATAATGACAATGGGATAATGACCATAGCCTCCTAAATCAGAGACATATTGATAGGTCAGCTGTCCCAGGCACATGGTGTTAGGGGCTATGGTTGTTAGACGTTCATAGGATGATAGTGTGGTAAGACATTCAGAAATTAATGCTGACACTGTATTTGCAGTCCCGACTGAAGTGCTGAAGAACTTTGAACGTAGTAACTTAATTGTACCAAGCTATCTATCTAAAGTATTTGATAAGTCTCTCACCCCTTTCTTCTGGACAAACTGACTATTTTATTTTATTTTACTTATTTATTTTATTTTACATTTGTTGACCGGGATAGTCCGACTGGATGCATGTCCATTTTCAGCGGAGGCCCAGGGAGAAAAGCTCCAAGGGTAAGCAGATACAGCATTACATAATACCAGCATTACATATTACAAACAGACTATTTACAGAGATTACATAAGTAAGCAAGTTAAACAAGTTCCACAGGTTACAGTTAGTCCTGAGCACAAGTCAGGATTAAATTAAATTACACAGTAAACTGGTTAACAGATTTTTACACATTCGAGTTAGCCAGGCTTGATACATTGACATAGCCAGTTAAGTGACAAATGTTGTTTGAGTCTAGTTTTAAATTGACCTAAGGTGGAAAGTAAGGTAATATCAGCTGGAAGAGAGTTCCAGGATCTACTTACAGAGTTTGCAAAGAGAGAATCACTGGCTGTGTTATTAATTTTGCTAGTCTGAATTAGTAGTTTATTAGAGGATCGAAGCAGTCTAGGATTGTTATAGGGGGTGATAATATTTTTAAGTGCAGGATTATTGTCCGGATTATAGAGGATTTTATAGGCCATAATCAGTTGGTTATACTGGATTAGGCTAGGTAGTTCAAGCCAACCAAGCTGATTTAGATTGATGCAATGATGTGTCCTAAAAGGCAGCCCAGTGGCAAACCTGGCAATGTGGTTGTAGCAAATTGAGAGTTTGTTAAGGACAGTCTTGTTCAAAATTGAGAGTAGAGGGGATGCATACAGAAGGGTTGAAAAAAGGTGAGAGTGAGCTATGGCAATTTTAGCTGGAGGGGTTAAGAAGGCTTTTATTCTGTAAAGTGACCCTAGTTTTTTATTGATGGTTTTGATAGTTTGGTTAACATGTAGGTCAAATTTGAGATTATTGTCTATGATGACACCTAATAGTTTTGTAGATGGGTCAGGGGAGATTATTGTGCCATCATTTGATTTTATGGTAAAGGTGAAAGCGGTAGACCTACGTGTTGGTGAAAATAACAGCATTTTAGTTTTTTTGGGATTTAGGATCAGGCGATGTTCAGAAAGCCAGTTTTCTATTGTATTAAAGGTGGTCTGGGTAGCTGACCATAACTCTACTGGAGATGTGGCTGAGCAAATCAGAGTAGAGTCATCAGCATATTGGATACAGCTGACTTTTGGGATGACAGTATAAAGGTCATTAATGAAGATGGAGAACAGCAAGGGCCCTAGTATAGAGCCTTGTGGTACTCCGAGGGTGTTAGGTAGAAGGTTAGAGAGTTTGTTCTGCCAGAGGACAGCCTGCTGTCGACCATTCAGGTAGGATTGAAACCATTGGAGGGCTCCAGTATCTAGACAGAATGTTTGCAGGGTGTGGATTTAAAGTTGGTGATCAACCATATCGAATGCCTTGGAAAGATCCAAAAAGAGGGCTGAGGATATATAATTATTGTTGCGATTATGGTTTATGGTGTTAGTAAAGGCTAGGAGGGCTGAAGTAGTGCTGTGATGAGGACGAAGCCATGCTGAGTGTCTGCCATAAAGCGATTTTGGATTAGGTGGTGCATGAGTTGTCTATGAATACATTTTTCCATAATCTTTGCAAGTGGAGAGAGTATAGCTATTGGCCTATAATTGGAGAATTCAGTAGAGCTGCCTCCTTTGTGAAGTGGGATTACATAGGATATTTTCCAGATGGTGGGAATTTTAGCTTCTACTATGGTTCGATTGATTAGTATTGAGATGGGGTAAGCAATAGCACCAGCTGATTTTTGTAGGTAATCGGCAGGGAGTTGATCAGCAGAAAGTGTAGTGGGTTTTAATTTTTTGATTAAGGTACGGATAAGTGAAGTGGCGACTGACTGGAAGCTGAATGCAAGTAGGTTTCTAGGGGTGCTACTTTCAGGACCAGGGGAGCTAGGAGGTAGTTGGCTAGCTAGGGCTTGAATTGTCTCAGTAAAGAATTGGTTAAAACTATCAGAAACATCTTCAGGGGTTTTATCAATAGTAGCAGCAGGGATTGGGGTTGAAGTTTGCCCAGGATGTAGTAGATTAATTAAACCTGCCCAAAACTTCTGAGGGTTATTTTGATTTATTGTCTGTAAATTACAGTAGTATTGTTTTTGTCTTGTAAAATTGATTTTTTGGTTTCGTTTCTGGATTGCCTGTATTTAATGTGATCTTGAGGGTCTTTAGAAGAACGCCATAAAGCCCATGCTTTGTTTCTAAGGATAATTTTGAGTTTAGACTCTATAGAAAGCAATGGTGCAGTTTTTGCCTTGGTTCTCTTTGAACGAACAGGTGCATGCAAATCAAGGATCTCAAGGAATTTGTTGTTAAAGTATGCTACTGCTTCCTTTAAGGGGAGGTGTTTTAGAATAGACCAATTACATGAGTTTAGTTCTTGTTGGAATTTGGCAGGGTCAAAGATTTTATTGTTTCTAACCTTTCTGAGTAAGGGTTGTTGGGAATTAATGGTTTTGTGCTTAATTACATATGTGAGAAGGTGATCGCTTAGGCCATTAAGGAGGGTACCAGAGGTGTACAGTTGGGGGTGACTGTTTATGAGTACCCAGTCAAGTATAGTTTCTTTTTGGTTGGGTTTACCTATCCTGGTAGGGGTGGATATGATTTGTGTAAATGCATGCAGGTTAATATGGGTGGTTGGGGATTCTAAGGAACAGGTATCCCAGTCTATGTTAAAGTCTCCAAGTAGTAGGGTTTCTTGGGGGTAGTGACATGATAACCAGTGCAGGATATCTTCAAATGTAGATACATTGTTACCTGGGGGAATGTACATACAGATGATATTAGTGCATTTATTTTTATTAAGTTACAATTTGGTGGCAAGAATCCCAGAGTTATTAATCTGAGGAGGTTGTATTACATCTATGGTGACATTCAACTCAGATTTGAAGAGTACAGCTACCCCACCCCCCTTCCTCGAAGCACGATCCAGCCTGTGTATGTTGTACCCAGGTGGTAACACTTCATTGTCTTTAGTGTTAGGTTTTAACCAGGTTTCAGATAAACAGAGAATCTCAAGGGAGTGGATATCCAGAAGTGCATGCAATTCATGTACCTTGTTATTAATGCTTCTAATATTGAGATGGCAGACTAGGAGAGAGTTAGTTGGCCTATTAATTGTAGGTTTGTAGCTTAGATTACAAGTAGAGGGGGTATGTGTATCTGAAGTGAGTGGGCCAGGGTCGGGGTGAATATCACCACCAAGTATTAGGTTGAGTCTATACTTGGGTGTTCCCCAAGGATTTATTCTTGGTGCTCTACTCTTCATTACCTTTACTAATCTACTCTATACCTCCTGCCCTCCGTCAACTCTCATCCAATATGCTGATGAATCTACAGTCATCACCATTGTTGACACCCTCTCTGACATAAATTCAATTACTCAAAAATCCTTCAGCTCAGTTGAGACTTAGCTTTCTAACAATCAGCTAATTCAGAATAAAAAAAAAAAAAAAAAAAAAACTCTTGCTTTTTCTTCCCCAAAACCTAAACAACCTTAAATACTTTTGTTATCAACTCTGTAAATAAAACACCTATCATAGTTGAACCCAACATAAAACTTCTACGGTTCACGACAGATGATCAACTGAAATT
Organism: Protopterus annectens; assembly: GCF_019279795.1. NCBI lineage: Eukaryota > Metazoa > Chordata > Ceratodontiformes > Protopteridae > Protopterus > Protopterus annectens. The sequence continues at coordinate 1,909,418,539 of NC_056735.1, forward strand.
TGATTTGCATGTTTATAAATGTATTAAGAAAACCCATCAAAAACTTGATCTCTTGTACAGAAATAAAAAGTTCCTATCTAACAAAGCTAGTCTCCCACTCTCATGTCTATCTCTTACCAAGCCTACTGTACAGCTCTCAGATCTCTCCACACCTCTCGCCTAACTAAGCTAGTGAATATCTATAACAAAGTGGCCAGATTTGCTACAAATCAAAGCTATAGATCTCATCACTGTCTCTAAAATGCTTGAACTGGCTTGAATCACCCCACCAGCTTCTCCTCTCTCAGCTTTAAATTATCCACTTTATATTGTACCAACCATATTTCTGTCCCAACCTGTCTCTGCTAATCTTCTTCTACACTCCTTCTAGAACTCTCTGAAGCTCAGACCAAAATGTATTACAAATCTCTAAACCTGAGAGAAAAAAATTGGTCAAAAGCTATATAGCTACTACCCTACCATCTCTTGGAACAAACTCCCATTTGAAATTAGATCACTTAAACAACTTGATGAATTTAAATCAACCACCAAAGACTATCTACAAAGTTGCTGGTCATGACACTGTACTCACCCTCCATAAACTGTCTTCCTCTCCTATTGTAACTCACTGTCCTGCTTTTACTGGTTTTATTTCTGTTAAGTGTTAGCTCACTTAGTCATCTTATCTAAGTTATTTTTCTGTTACTCAATCTTAAAAATATCTCTACTTATATACTGCCTATATGTTCTTCACTAACTGTAACCACCTTGACCGTATTTATAAACTTAGTATACTGTTAGATAAACTTACATACTTTTCCTGCATATACCTTCAGTGTAATCTCAACTTAAACTCTGTAAATAGTTTCTATGCTTTTACTGCTTCCAGCATAAAAATGTTAATGTTTTCATTTTACTTATACAATTTCATTGTAAATTTGTGGAGATTTTCTCCCCGGGCCTCCACTAAATAAAGATTATCATCTCAGCCTGACTAACCCGGTCAACACATGTAAAATAAATAATAATAAATAAATAAATAAATAAATACATAAATAAATAAATAAGTAAATAAATAAGTAAGTACTTATTTCATTTCTAGCAAATGATTTACTACAGTATCAGAGCAAATGTATTTTGATCCTCAACTTTGAGAAGCCATTTTGGGGCATTTCGGGAGTGTTAGATTAGGAGACTGCACAGTAAGCCAAATAACCTAACAGGGGTTCTTACCTATACTGTATGTATCATATTATCTTCCACAGTTTCACATTTGTCTGCTTTCTGCAGTCATATCCACATTCTTACTTATTATTATATGTACCATTATTCTCAATTTCTTTTTGTTTTTAATTGACAAATCCAAGAATAACATGGAATAGAAGATCAGCCTTAGGGAATGTTTTAATATAGGTAATGGAAAAAAAAGGTTGCCTTCAACATTACTTGTTTTTGAAAATATAAAGGAGGGATTCAATAAAGCTTACATGGATTAATTTTCCATGTAGGCATAGTGGCATGGAGCTTACATGGATGTAAGCAGCTGTGCGATCCAGTAAATGGAGCTTAAGGGCATGCACAAGTGTGCAAACACAGAAGTGTCCATGGCATGCAAATCACCTCATAATCAGGTGAACTGCATCAAAATGAGGGTGTTGGAGTGACCAGGAAGCAGATAGGCATTAGTGCAGACCCTGTGTTGGTGCCAGAAGTGAACATGGAAAAATTCCAAGTACATGTGATAAAAAAGTGAATAGGGGCTGTAAAAGGCCAGTTAGAAGGACAGAAATAGCATGGCAGAGTGCAAAGTTATGCCCTGTGTGTCCAAAACGTAATGGATAATAATGCAAAATACTTTTCTTTAATACTCATATTATGTTTGCGATGTGCGCAGCAGTGCACAAACATGCCATTATGCAAAAAGAAAATATTTAAAAGTGTAAAAACAAACAAAAAAAAAATAAAACATGACAATAATGCATTATAGGGCCTTTCATGGAGTATGTACAATGATAGATTTCTGTGGTTGCTAATGAGGCAAGGTCTGGAATAGTCTGATTTCCTGCTTGTGTGCATGCACCTGAATGCAAATGAGCTGGGGTTACTGAACAGGAAAATGGCTATCCGTGCCCGCAGATCACATCCGTCTAGCCCCAGAACCATGTTGCTGTCCACAGAAGAGGTAGCTGACATCAAAAGGGGGCATGTCTCTATTTCATTAAGCACACTGGAGCCCAGCAACACCTGTTTGTGGACCATGCCACTGAGCTGAGCAGGGATGCATGTCCTGTGACTGCTAAGGTTTGTTTACCTTTGGGGCGCATGTTTTAGATAGTTTAAGTGTGTTTCTATGGTGCACCACTATGCTGAGTGTGCCCGTCTATGGGGATGTGTCCACTGAGTGCTGAGTATTGTTTGTATCTGCGGTGTGGGTTTGCATGCCACGCTGCAGTGCTTAGCAGGGAAGTCTGTTAAAAAAAAGTTCCTGGGAAAGCCAATCATATATAAATTACTCATGATCCCTGTGCCGCTTAAACAGAGCCATTAAAATGCTAATAATGATGCATTTGGCATGTGGAATGCATCACAGGTAGCCAGTCACACAGACCGTACCTACAGCAGAGCACTAGAAAAGTTGCATACCCCCTACAATCTGATTTCACCCCCATACTCTGCACCAGTGAAGTACAAACATGGAATTTTTACTAAAGCAATGTCAGGGGCTGCTGCAGCTCTGCTACCTCTGCATGTGCCAGATGCTGAGGTCAATGCTGATGCTGCTGCCGACAATAGGTCTAGACTGAGAAGGAGAAGAGTGGTCAGAACCAGGGTAACCTTTAAGAAGATACATGTGCTGGAGATTGCAGAGCACTACAGGGTGGACAGGGACATACTACAAGAACTCACTGAGCTCTGCCACCCTCAACTCAGACCCAGAGCAAACAGAGGGAAACCCATCCCAGTGGAAACAAAGGTATATGTAGCCCTTTGGATACTAGCTACATGTACTTTCCAAAGACCAACTGGGGACATGATGGAGATCTTACAGGCATCAGCATCCAGGGTACTCCACCAGCTCTTGGATGCCATGCTAACACATGCCAGTGAGCACATTTTTTACCCTGCACTCCTGAGGAGAGGGTTAGCAGTATGTGACTCTTCTACCATGTAACACACTACCCTGAGGTACTGGGAGCCATAGACTGCACTCATGTACACATCAAAGCACCACCCGGTGAGGAAGGTAGAGACTACGTCAACCACAAAGGGTATCACTGCCACGCCATGTGCAATGCCCAGGGCATTATCATGAATGTGTGTGCTGGCAGCTCTGGCAGTTGCCACGACTCCCATATCTGGCGTGCATCACTGCTGTATCACGTGTTTGCCAGGGAGGGCATCCCATATGGCCATCTAATGGGGGATTTTGGCTACACACTGGAACCATGGATGATGACACCTATCAGAAATGCACACACACCCACTGAAGAACTCCATAATGAGGCACACACACAAACTAGGAACATCAAAGAGCATGGGTTTGGGCTGCACAAATCACAGTTCTGGTGCCTGGATATATCTGGTGGAGCCGTGCAGTACTCTGCAGTGACATGTGCACAGATGTTCACAGTATGTGCCATGCTACAAAATATGATCCTGCAGGAGGATCATCAGAGGAAAGAGATACACAGCCCCCCCACCAGTACCTAGGTCACCACAGCCACACCTACAGAGGGACTTGGAGGAGGAACCCCCTGAGGCTGTCCTGCTAGGCAGACCTAGACATGCCCAGTATGCCCTGGCCTTGGCCAAGAGAGAACACATAACACACACAATGACAACCTAGAGTTCTAGGACCTAACACCTTAATCCAACTCGCATACATAGTAAAAAAGATGCCAGCCAGACCACACAACCTGTACCTAACCACGTATTGACTCTGTACTGTGTGCATCAGACAGAGTCAGCCCTGAAACACAGGTCTCTCAACCACTGCATTCACAAGGTAAGTCACTATCCTATACAACAAATGTTCAGGTTACTAGACTATTGTAGCATATGTATGGACCTGCTGCATGTATGCAAGGGAATGTAGAGGGCTACTGGGCTACTAGCAGAGAACTAACTGTTACTTGGGACAATTACTTTGCCCAATACTGGATGCCCCATAATATGCATTAGGCCACATGGCTGGAAACCCCACTGCACTATGAAAGGGAAATGCCAAAATGAGGGGTCATAGGACAGATGCAAGACTGTCAATGCCAAACTCACCTACCTCCAACACATCAGTGTTCCCATACAACTGCAGTAAAAGTATGTTTGCAAGGATATATCAGCAGACCACACAATTCCAGTGCTGCCACAAAGAACCTTGCCATGTGTTGTATTTTCCACAAAATGAAGGGGTCACAGCAAGGGTCACAGTATATGTCTGTATGCTGTTGATAGTGTGAGGAATTAAACCTCACTTTCTGGAGGCTGGTGTCACTCACTGGGCTAAGAATATTAGCATAGTTGATGGTGTTGATGGTTTGAAACTGGTCACATTTACAACTTTTGCATGTGAGTTACTCATATGGTAGGAGTCCCACAGACTGTCATAACACTGTAATCTGTTATTGCAAGGAAGCTGGACACAGCCAGAGAAAATGGGGGGACAGATGTCCAAACCTACAGACATTATACATGCTCTGAGTAACCTAAAAGTTGGCTAGTATAACATCAGCTTGCAAATGATCAGATTAGTGGCAGTATGTATAGGCCATCACATAACTGTGTCAGTACTCACAACAATTCATTGGACTGCATTCTATAGTATATTTCTAGATAAACACAACTGCATGAGGAACACAGCAGACATATCGGGTAGAATGCTGGACATTCTGCAAAATTATGTACAGTGAGAGGCATGCAGAATGTCACCCTGGTTATGGTGTTACATCATGTACCCTAGTCACATCATACTTCTCAACCTCTTAAAGCAGGGAATCTGGACAAAGCCATAAACAATAGTGGGACAAAGGACCAAATATACAGAGAAGGATTAACTATTGGCCAGACACATGTAGAAAGGTGATAGAATAACAGGTCTTGGATTAACATGAATCCCCTACTGTAACTCAAATGTCTCTCATCATATCCTAATGTCAGTCTATACTGTTTTGCCCCTAATGTGCCAGAAAATCACAAGGTATGTAAAATGTACCAAAAATATGATGTAAAGCTCTACACATTCCAGAACAATCTGTATTGTTAATAGGTATGAGTCACATATTACGTTCAGCAAACAGCTGAGGAATGCCTTGGACAAAATATCTGGGAGGTGCTGGACTGTGGAAACAGATCCATCAGCCATTTGGCTGCAGCACACAAAATCCTGGTTTGGAGTACAGGTAGGTCTGGCCTGGAGTCACCCTGTAAGTACTGACACTTAGCTAACTTGAGCCCATGTCTGCTGCCTCATCTGCTCAAAGACCTGCTATGTAGACATATGTCTGTACAGACAGAGAGCTACGTATACATATCTGTCTCTCCCTCTCCCCCTCATGCTTGACTAGTGTCTCTATCAGTATGTCGCATATATATATATATATATATGTATATATATATATATATATATATATATATATATATATATATATATATATATTATAACAAGATGTATATATAACTCTATAAAGTACAATGATACATAGACTCCACACATATGTCTACAGAACACATTTACATTACTGGCACACACAACTACATTGAAGGAGACAGCCCTGTTATACAGATTGAGATAGATATGAGTGGGGATGTGCAAATGTTCCCAAATACTCCTGATGGCTGGGGTTATCTGCACATACACATCACAAGAGCCATCCAATGGCACCCGGCCAAGGCCACAACAGTACATAATCCACTCACCTAGAGACCCCTGAATCTGCAGGCTGTCAACCTGCAGACAGACACAGGTGGTGTAATATACAATGGTTGCAACACACTCTTTAGACAGGCCATATTTTCTCTGCCCACATGTCTGCCTATCAAACTGCAAACAGCCACCTATGGCCAGACTGGTAGATGTACATACATAGCAGGGATATGACCAGGTATCCCACCCCTAAGACACTAGATACAATAACAGTACTAAGCAGTATCACTCTGCAGACCACACATGCTGTCTAACACAAGGTCACTTAATGTACTCCACAAGTACTGTGCTTGCATCAACATATACAACATATATAATCTGTGGCATGTGTGATAGGTACCATGAGCTATAGTGTGTAATACTAGTTAGATAGCAGTTCTAATCTCACATCCTGCAACTCTGTGTGTATGTATCAACACTGTACTACTTAATTGTTAATAACTTGTTTACATTGTACAATGCCTTTATGGAGCTTTTCTCCCTGGGACTCCATTGAAAATAGGCTCTTATTGATGGATGATCCTGGTAAACAAACTGCAAATAAATAAATAAATATATCCCCTCACAGCACTATGGACATGCTCATATGCACTGTCTCTGTGCAATGGTATGCATTTTTGCCCCTGTGACTGGTTGCTGGCCTCTAAATTCCCTACTCTACAAGACCTGCTAATGTCATCCCCATTAAGAGCACTGGCTGATAGTGTAGTATGTGTGTGTGTGTGTGTGTGTGTGTGTGTGTGTGTGTGTGTGTGTGTGTGTGTGTGTGTGTGTGTGTGTGTGTGTGTGTGAATATATCCCCTTGCAGCACTTCAGACAAGCCCTTATGGGCTATCTCTGTGCAATGGTTATGAATTTTATGTCAACTGACTAACAGTGGCCTTTGTTAAAAGGCCTGCTGACATCATCCACCTTAAGAACACTGGCTGACAGTGTAGTAGCAAATAAACAGCATGGCACATGCAATAAGTACTGTTAGCTATAATGTGTAATACTAGATAGGTAGGGATTCTAATCTCACAACATCCAACTTTGTGTGTAGGTGTGTAAATATGTCTCTTGACAGCACTAGAGACATGCCCATGTGACCTCCCCCTGTACATTGTATATGCATGTTATGGCCCTGTGGCTAGATGCTGGCCCTAAATTGCCCTCCTCTACATAAGCATAATTGATGTCTCCCACCATCTACAGTTGTATGTGAAGACTACCCTGGTGACATGTATCAAACGTAATAGAGTATGTCACAAGTTATGAAAGCATGTTGACACTGACAGTCCCCATTGTCTTTGACACAATGTTCTACACATATGCACCTAGGGAGCCATGCACATATACTGGCATACCTTGTTGACATCATATGTCTGCTATGCTGCCTTTCCATTCTGTGCCTTTGTGTGTCCATAGTTGCAAAACTCAGATCCTGAGACAAAAGCATACACAGCTCCGTGACACATCTGTCATTCTCTAACACTACTGCCAGTGTACCATCAGGCAACAAAGATACACAACGTTTGATGTGCAGTCCTGACACATGCCAGCATACAGTACCTGTTGTGGCCCACAACAACTGCCATGGCATATCAGTACTGCACTACATTAACACATGTAATGTTATATTTTCACTCTGAGCATCAGACACATACTGTATATGCAGGTCCCCGCATCAATGGCATGAATGGCAAGGATGTTGCACAGATAATATCACATGCACAGGGTGGGATTTGGTGTTGCCGGAGGCCTAGGCTGTGCCAAATAGTTGACAGCATGCGAGTGAGTCAGAAAGGAGTGCTGTTGACATGGGTCATGTAGTGGTGCTATGTGTGTCTATAGGTGACCTGCATGTGACAGTGGTGTTGGAGTGTGTATGTGTATACAGTGAAGCTCAGTGCTAGCCCTATATGAGTGTATGGTGGACAGCTGTGGATCATACATGGTAGAGTGGACAGTTCACTGTCTTCAGTCATGAACATGGGAACTGGCTCCTCCATGAATAGCATGGCCAGCACCATGCCCAAGGTCAGATGGGATGCTAGTACCTGATGGTGACTGCTGTTTACTGGGCATTTGTCCCCATGGGTCCACCCTGGACCAAGTGCCCATGGCCTGCCACATTGTGGTGTGGACAGCACACCTCTCTCCCTATTACTGGAGGTGCTGCCACTATAGGATCATGAGTGCCCATGGCCACATGGACTACCAGAAGATGGTGTTGCTGGCCTACATCCACATGTCCAATGTCCAACTCCAACCACATGTTCCAACACAGACAATGTGCACTCAAAGATTGACACTATCTGTGCCCATCTGTCCACTGCATCAGTAAAACATTCCATGGCATCACCAATGGAGTGGAGGCAGTCATGGATGTCAGACTGTGCTGCATCCATAACCCTAAGCATCCATCTGGTGTTGCATTCAGCTCCTGTCTGTGCCTCCATGACAGCCCGAAACATGCAGTGAGTGACCAGTGATGTGACACCTGCAACAGGAAGTGGATGGAAAGCAGAACTCCTTTGAGCAACCTTGTCAATCTGCCTATATGGGACGTTGCCAGTTGTCTGGCTATGGACAGTGTCTACACTCACTGATGCCATAGTTCTCACACAGTTCTGTAGTATGTCACTAGCCTCTGACTGTCCAATTTCTGTGGCTTCTGGTGACTCAGTATGTGTGGGCATACTGACTGTGTGCAGGAAAATGGGGGCAGAGGAGAGATGTCAGCCTCTAGGACAAATTCCACCACTGACAACCCACCTGTTCCTCACTATGGCCACCATCATCATCAAAGTCCGGCGAGACACTGATATCAGGTTGTAAGGGGGTAGACTCCAACCTCCCCTGTGAGAAGCAAGGCAAAAGCAGTACATTACCACCTGCACTATTTTGTATGGTAATCCACAAAGACACATACAGATGAGGATCTACAACTGCATCACATGTCCCACATCTTCTCATCTCTGATCCCATGCGCAACACACATACCCAGAACAACATACCCAGACAACCCAGATCATATATAACATGCATGTCAGCTACATCTGGGTAATGTTGCCAGTTCAATACACCTGTGAGGTATGCAATATGACAGTGTTTGTGAAAGAAATACACATTAAGCCCAGTACACCTATCTTGATAATGCATTTGAAATTATTCAAGTGCAACTAACACTGGGCAAGACTGCAATCCAGGTTGTAGCTTGTTACAGATCCCACACCATGCCCCAGGATTCCCACTCTTCATTTCTTAAGATACTGGAAAATATTAAGGTACAACCCAATACCTTAATTATGGGCAATTTCAACTACCCCACCATCAACTGGGAAAGCTATTCATGTACAAATTCATTCGCTCAGTGTTTTCTGGAATTCATAAATTACAATGCCTTGGATCAACTTGTCCACACCCCCACCAGGGGCAGCAATATCCTGGACCTGGTCATTACTAATATGGGTAACTGGTGTTCCATGCCAGAGGTCAACCCCTCGCTAGTCAGATCCAACCACAAGCTAATCACCCTAGACATCCATATCCCACCCCCACCCCCCATTAAGGAAACCACTGTCAAAAACTACTCCAAAGCTAATGTCCTGCTTCTTAAGACAGAAGTGGCAAACTGCATGACACCCATGCTGACGGAAAATAGAGGTACAACTGCTGAATCTTACACAAATGCACTGTATAAGCACATACACGAGTGCATGGATCAAGCCATCCCCAACAGAACCAGGATGCTATCCTCCAAAAAAAACAAGCCAATCTGGTGGTCTCCTGTCATAAACAAACTCTACAATAGAAGGAAGAAGCTGTTGCAAAAAAGAGTAAAATCCCAAGATTGGAGGAACTCCCTGGTCAGCCTCAGCAAGATTTGAGAACCCTCATAAAATCCTCCAAAACCAGTTATGAAAATAAAATCACCACTGATTCCAAAGACAACCACAAAGCATTTGACAGCTATGTCAATAATCTCAATGGCAACACTCAGATCTGCTCTGAGCTACAACACAATGGCACTAAATATACAGAACCAACCGATATTGCTAACATCCTGGCAGATAGGTTCAGTGCTAACTTTACCCCCATCTCACCCTCCAGGGGGCCCATCTTAATACTGGAAGAATGCAAAGCCCCTGTAATCATGGATGAACAAGTAAAGACCGCACTCTCCAAAGCCAAGAACACAGCATCCATGGGACTAGACAACATCCCAGGCTGCATACTGCATGAACTACAGAATGAACTGCCCCACCTAAGTACCATGTTCAATCATAGTCTCACCTCAGGCTATGTGCCTACTGAATGGTGTACAGTGACGGTTATCCCACTCCACAAAAGGTGTGCCACCACGGATCCCAGAAACTACTGCCCCATTAGCCTGATGAGCCTGGTCTGCAAGGACATGGAACATATCATTTTGGAGCTTATAAACAAAGACATAGGTAACCTCCAAACCCTGGACCCCACTCAGTTTGGGTTTGTAAAAGGTAGATTATGTCTACTAAACCTGTTTGACTTCTTTGAAGTTGTCACTAGAGCCGTAGATGAGGGCAAGGTAGTGCACACAGCCTATCTTGACCTTGCCAAGGCTTTCAATACCATCCCCCACTCTGGAATAGGTTCATAGGTTCATAGGTTCATAGGTTCATACTAGGCTATCTGCCCAAGGGCATTTATAAGCCTAGCCCATAGTTATGTGGCTTTCGCCACCCCTTTAGTTTGAATAAAAACTATGCCTATCATTTTGCTGTGCCTCTGTCAAGCAGTGACACTGAAGTAATCCCTGGGGTATATCTGCAATCTCCCATCCATTGGTCAAGATTCCTCTTGAACAAGGCCAGAGAGGTGCTCTGCCTCACATGTACCGGGATTTTGTTCCACAGCATAGGGAGTCTCTGGGTGATGAATCTGTCCCTCCAGCACATTCTATTTATAACCGTGTCAAGGTTTAAGTCTCCGCCCTTGTGGTTCTGAGGGATCTAGATTTTTGAGGTGAAGCATATTCATCAAATCTGGGTTTGATATGGCCTTATATGTCAGGCACAGGTCACCTCTGAGCAAGCGGTATGAGACTGAATAGAGCTGGAGTTCTTTCAGTCGGGCAGCATAAGACATATTTTTGAGACCCTTTATCCTTTTGGTGAGGAACTTTTGGGGCCTTTCAAGCTGCAGCAGGTGTCTGGTCAGATACATTCCAAACGGGCATTCTACTCAATGACAGGTCTAATCAGTCATGAGTAGAGGGGACGATGACCTCCTTGATCTAGATGTGAATCCCTTCATGATCAGGTGGGTGATATAGAAGGTTTTCCTGACTACTTTAGCAACATGAGTGTCAAACGAAAGGCTACTGTCAACCTGGGTCCCCAGATCTCTGATGACTTTTTCTGTGCTCAGTGGATTGCCACCTATATGGTAGCTAGGGGTAACCTTGTTTTTCCCGAAGGGTATGACTATGCATTTTTGGCGTTTAACTTCAGGCCATGGCTCTGGCACCAGTTATCCATTTCTGTGAGGCCCTTCTGGAGGATATCTGTGTCAGATGTGTTTTCGACTATGGCGCCAGTTTGCAGTCATCTGCAAACTTTGTCAGCCATAACCCTCCTGTGTTTGCTTGTACTTCAGAAAAGTAGATGCCAAACAAGAGTGGACCCAGGACTGAGCCCTGTGGGACACCACTTGTGACAGGCTTTGAGTCTGACATGGCTCCAGCAACTCTGACCCTGTGGGTTCTGTCACTTAGCCAGTTTGCAACCCATCTTGTGATGTATGGGTTTACATTCAAGCTGATGAGTTTTTCGATGATACCTGAGTGGGGTATTGTGTCGAAGGCCTTTGCCAGGTCGAGGTAGGCTGTATGGACTGCCTTTCCCTCATCAATGGCCTTGGTGACTGTCTCGAAAAAGTCAACCAAGTTTAAGAGGCAGGATCTGCCTTTGACAAAGCCAAACTGAGTTGGATCCAAAGTCTGCAAGTTCCCTATGTCTTTATTTATGAGTTCCATTATGATCCTCTCCATGGCTTTGCAGATAAGGCTTGTCAAGCTAATGGGGCGGTAATTTCCAGGGTCTGTGGAGGCACCGCCCTTATGAAGTGGGACCACAGTCGCGGAATTATAGATAAACTCACTAAACTGGGCATAAATCTCTATGTCACAAGCTGGGAGGCCAACTGGCTCACTGACAGAACCCACACAGTAAAAGTAGCCAACTCCAAGTCCAACTTCAGATCAGTGATGAGTGGAGTACCATGTTTGGTCCTAGATCCTCTCCTGTTTGGCATCTACGTCTCTGGAGGCCAACACAGAAGGTCCTTGACTAAAAAAGTTTGCAGATGACTGCAAACTGGGAGCCATAATAGAATCACCTAATAATGTAGACATTCTACAAAAAAGCCTCACAGAGACAGATGCTTGGTGTAAAAGTCATGACCTCAAGCTCAATGCCAAGAAGTGTATTGTCATCCCCTTTGGAAAAAACTCGGTACTAATGAACTACCACATAGGTGGTATCTCACTAAACAATGAAAGTGTGATAAGAGACCTCTGGACACAGATGGACAGTAGTCTCTCCTTTGATAACCACATCACCACAGTAGTCTGGAAATCCTTCGATGTGGCACACCTCATCACAAAAGGATTTTCCTCTAGAAAAAAGTAGGTCATTGTTCCTCTCTACTCATCTGTCATCAGACCCATTATAGAGTATAATGTCCCATTTGGCATGTATCTCACAAGACACCTACAACAATTGGAAAGGCTGCAGAAATATCTCACTAAGAGGATTACCGGCCTCAAACAGATGCCCTACGGAGACCATCTCAAAATACCACAACTGTACTCTATCGCTTATTGCCTACTCAGAATTGATCTCTGTCTAACATACAGAGCTATGTCAATCTCAGAGCTGTTGGACATGCTACACTTAAAGAAATCCCAATCTCTCCCAACTACATGCTCCAAGGACCTAAACCTTGCCACCACAATAAACAGAACATGCTGGAGGGACAGAGTCCTGTCCCAGAGATTTCCCATACTGTGGAACAAACTACCCATTCATGTCAAGCAAAGCTCCTCATTGGCCCTCTTTAAGAAAAATCTTGACAACTGGATGGAAAAAAGAAAATTCACCCCGGGGATCACCACTGTTTGATAGGGGCACAGGAAAAAAATTTTCTTGGGTGGTGAAAGCCAGTAAACCTTTTTGGCTAGGCTTATACAGGCCCCAGGGCCGATAGCCTAGTTCCTACCTATGAACATATGAACCTATGTCAGTTGTAGTACCACTGCCTCAGGTATGTACCTTCTCCCTATTGTGTCTGAATGGGCATCTTGGAGTAACTGCCTCATGTACAGCAGGCTGCGTAGTTGCTCATAACTATAAGTGCAAACACATTAATATTTGTACAAATACACACCTGTCATTCCCTAGGCTCTTCACTGTAGTTAACTGCTCCGAAATGGAACATACAATTATTCTACTGTAGCTAAGCAGAACACTAGTGAAAAAGGCAAAATGTCAGCCCTTAACATTCATAGAGTATATCTGCTCAGGCAAAACAACAATATGACACTTACCAGGTACAAGACCATGAACTCCAGCCACACCTGACTTACCTGTAAAAAAGGTGAGGGAGAGTTATTGCCAGCAACACCAAATGCTGCAGTGTTACAAGGTAATATCTGAGTATATCCAGTAGCTAATGTGATACTGGCTATATTGCTGCCATTCTGAGTATGTGTGCACAACTGTTGTGAAAAGTCAACCCTCCTCCAATGCAGATAGACCTGACACTCATGTACTGGTCTGTAGAGCCTGCCACAATTACTGCAAATGTATTATACTGGTGACAGAGTCAGCTTACCTGGACTCTCCTCTGATGTGAATGCTGTGGAACCCACCTCAAGGATGTATGGTGTGATGGTTGACTGGGATCTGTGGGTTGATCCTAAGTTCACCAGGAATTCGTCTGTGTCTGAGAGTGGTTGTTGTGTTTCAGGCCCACCACCAGTAGCAGCACAATCCCTGGCAACAGCAGCTGGCCTTTGACGTGAGGCATCGACCATGTCTGTGGCCTGGTTTTGAACCTGCTGGTAGGTCCTGTCCTGTTGGCCAATATCATTAACAGCCCTTGCATTTTCTGCAGATGAAATTGGAGGATGTCTCTGTCTACACATCGTACCTGCAAGACAACAACAAGGAAAGATATTACACAACAAGGTATGGATGTCCATGATGTACAGACCCTGCACAACCAAAATGGACTGCAATACCTACTGCTTCCTTGCACATCATACCCCACAGTCTATCAAAACACGTGTGGCTATCACCAAGATAGTTGCAATACTGGTTATGTCCCTGTGTGCCCTGACAGAGTCTGCTGTATGTCCCTACACCCATCACTGCAGTATATTGTGGTGCATCCTCTATGGGCAAAGTCCCACTACTATGTCATACAGCCACTGTCAGACAAATAACTATATGCTATTACAACTATATGGGGGCAATCCAGGAATACCAGTGTGCCACAGTGACAGACAGCAATGCAAACCTGCTGTAGTATAGCTTCCCTGTAGGCATCACACCTCTCCACTACACAGCTGTTTCTTGAATGTGAATGTGTGCTTCATAGATGTGGCCCTTTTGGCACACACATGTGGATGTCTGAGAAATGGTTGGCCAATCATTGATGGTTGTTGTCAGACTATAGAGAATCTGGCTGTCACACACCAGACCCCTCAGAAAGCACTTATGCTACAGTAATATCTGTTAGTCTATTCATACCTTCACTTTGTATGGCCAATAGGTATACTCTGTTGCTAAGTTTGGGCCTGTCTCCCCCACTAATTATGGCTGTGACCTGAAATTGCTGCTGTAAGGGGTTGACAGATGTGTTAGCCATAGCTCTCATGCAATGAGGTAATGAATGTCAACAAACCACTGACCTAGCCAGAGTACATCAGGGACAGTAAGAGATACTTTTACGATGTCATAACTATTTCTGTGTGACATTGACAAACTGAGAGGAGGTGAATTACAGTACACTGTTTGATATTATAGCTGTGTACACGCTTACTTACTGTCAATATGTCTAACTCATAATCTACTAACCTTCCTACAACAGCCAACTGTTGTAGCAGGGAGTAACAGGAGCAGAGCTGTGATTTGATTCAAAGCAGGGATAGTTGAGAGCCCTGTCTGTAGCTGTTGGACAGCAGACTATCACCAACATGTCAATACCATAGATGTACTACAGGCCTATTGTTGTAACCCCTATTCCCCATACCTCCATCCTCCCATCTGCATCCCATTCTGTCGGGACATGTATTACATACCTGGTAGAGTGAAGTAATCCTATTTTGACCAGAACTTCTGCAAACAGCTTGCAAAGGTGTTGTCTGTCTGAGTAAAGCAACATAAAGAACTCTTCCCTATTAGCAGTTTATTGTCTTTTGTAGGTAATGATCATTAACAGGTGATTGCCTGTGCACCAATCTGTGGCTCAGACTTGCTAATTGCATCCAAAACAGCTGGGTTGCACTTTCATTAGTGAATGATAAGGCACCACAGTGCAATATTTAAGGGCATCATTTAGGCCTTGGCCGCTTTCTTAGTGCATGAGATGGACATTAGTGAGGTGTGTAGACTACAGAATTACAGAGGGTAAGTACAAATACTGTCCACAGTTGAGATTTGTGAGGTATGTCCACAGTTTTGCATGACATGTTTGGCCATTGTCCCATGACATTGTGATTTTCTGACAGTTCAGTGGTAAACATTGCAGGTTGTGATCAGTAAGGAGAGAGAGACATGTGAGTGTCAGACATCATACCTGTCAGAATATGCATACTGCTGCAGTAGCTACTATTCTATCAGCTCACTATCTCTGTAGGGGCAAACTGTGAAACATGTTCCTGTCACTGGTTCTTTGCCCCCCCCCACCCTTTATGTATAGTTTTGTCTGGATCTCTTGTTTTAGTGGATTGTGAGGTATGGTAGGTCAGTAAGAGCTAGCTTATCATACAGCTTCATATGTTCCAGGACACATAGGAGGGAGTGTGAACACTTTGGAGGACAGCAAGCTGTACATGTAACTTAGGCAGCAGTGTCAGCTCTGTCATTACAGCAGAGCCAGGGTACAGATACCCTTTACAGTCCAGTCAAGGCATGTGCTTAGGGTGCATTTGTTATGTAACAGTGCCAATCACAGAGTCGTAGGTGACATAGTTATTCTCTACAAATATGTGCAGTGTGTTGCTACCTACAGACCTTTGACTTGCAAACATAGGTAGCAGTTAATTCAGTAGCAGCAACCTGTGTGGATTAAAATTACATGACTTAGTCATTACTTGCTGTGTTGACAACAATGTAATTGAAGTGCAACACACTGGATTCAAACACAGGACTCTGACTGGCAAAATGTACAGCAAGCAAGGAATTTAACAGACTGAGCTACTGAATCAGTGCTGTCGCAAGTGTATTTGCAAGATATATGTACATACATACAGTCTGTGACACACATCTGCAGCCACCATTATGTGCATGGCTTTCAAAGGCAGTTGTGCAGCAGGGTCCCAGTTGTACACATGCACTTACCCATTGCTACCTTAGCAGGTGTGTTTAAAGATCTTGCTGATAAAAGGGTACATTTACCTGCTATCCCAGACCTCACATACATCCATTATTATTTATTTGGCTGTGTACTGGTGTACTTTTTGCATCAAAGTCCCAGGGACGATCCCATTTTTCCCAGTAAATGTACTTCCAGTTAGTCAGTGGCAATCAGTATATTTTGCTGGAACCATCTGCTTTAGTTAAGAGCTGAGTGACCTAGTGGGATAATGTAGTATGCTGTAGTTGACAATGGCTTGGGTTTGAGACTTCATATTGAAAGGCAGGTAGGGATGTCTAGGAAAGGACCATTGCTTTCCATTTCTTGTGCAACAACTGTGCATTTGTACAGATTTTGTACATGAATTTGGACCCCCAGACCCCAGAGGGAGGGGTGAAAACAGCATAAATATGTTGTCAAGCCAATTGGACTTACTTGTGTCCAGTGGACACATGTGCAAAATGGAGAGCTATGTATGAGGCAATATTTTTTGTGGCACAGGTGCCCATTTTGTTTTAAGAAGAGAGTGAGATGTTGGGGAAGGGATGTAGGTACATATGGAGACGTAAGCTGGGTAGAAAAGGTTGCATTTGAAGACAGACAAGACAACATAAAGGGCAATGTGTGACACATGAGGGAGTAAGCACATTGGATGTAGAAGGTGTTGTGGAATCAGAGATGCATGTTCCAGAAATGGCAACAGTGTGACTGAGCTCCCCATCCATGGGCAGTCAACACTGCTCCTTCACTGCCCTGAAGATGGCTGTGCTGGAGTCTGGGCCACAGGTCCACCAGGCACAACCAGGTTGTCGAGTCTACCCTCAATCCGGTGCAGCCATTGTTCATAGTTCCTATGCACAGTCTTGTGCACCATGTCTGTTCGCCAATCTTGGGTGACTACTACCCCTCTGCCACCACTCCTGGGGGGGAAAAGCCCTATTCCCTGAAGTGTTTCCTCCTGAGGGTGGTGCAGGGCCAGCAGAGGGTACACCACTCCCCTGGGTCCAAGATGCACTGGTGCACAGTGCCACAGTGGGCTGAGGTAGGGTAGGCAGATCAGCAAGAAGCTGCATACCCTGTTGTGCTGTGGTGAAAGAGGTATAGCAATGTGTATAGGTTAGTTATGAACAAAACATTTTGTTAGTTATAACAGCATGCCAGAAAATTGGAAATAATCCATTAACATATCAATGCATATTATATGGAACACAACAATAAATAACATAACCATCAGTATATTAACAGCATGCCAGTAACAGTTACGTCATAAGGCCAAAAACATAGGTAAATAAACAAGATATGTTAATATACAACCAGTGTAATACATAACAATAACAAAACACATGCCCCAAAATAAAGTTTAGAGAACAACATATATTAATAGTAAACCATAACCAATGAATAACAATAATAAATTTAGATTAAGAAAAGGGGTTGCGAGAGAGATAAATACAGTCCATTAATACTGGTATAGGCTGTATAGTTTACAACAGTACTGCTATATACTCTAAAAGTATGTTCTTAGGTTCATAGGTTGGTACTAGGCTATTGTCCTAGGGCCTATACAAGCCTAGCCATAACAATTCCCTGGATATTTATTCCCACAATATTTACTTCCCTGGACCCCTGTCTAGCAGGGTGACTGACATAATGCCTGGGGTGAATTTCCTATCTCCCATCCAATCATCAAGGTTCCTTTTGAAGAGGGCCAATGAGGTGCTCTGCTTGACATGTATGGGCAGTCTATTCCAGAGTATGGAGTGTCCCTAGGTCAGGAACCTATACCTCCAGCATGTTTTGTTCATTGTGATGATAAGGTTTAGAGCCCTGGACTGTATGGCTCTGAGGGATTGGGATTTCTTTAAGTGTAGCATGTCCAACAGCTCAGGGTTTGACATGGCCTTGTATGTTAAGCAAAGATCGTCTCTGAGTAGATGATATGCCACAGAGTATAGCTGGCATTTTTTTAGACGGTCAGCATAGTGCATCTGCTTTAAGCCTGTGGTCCTTTTAGTGAGGTATTTTTGCAGCCTTTCCAGCTGTTGTAGATGTCTTGTGAGGTACATACCAAATGCACCATTGTAATACTCTATAATGGGTCTAATGAGGGATGAGTACAGTGGGACAATGGCCTCCGTTTTCTGAATGAAAAGCCCTTAGTGATGAGGTGTACCACATAGAAGGATTTCCTGACTGTTGTGGCGATGTGGGTATCAAAGGTGAGACCACTGTCCACCTGTGTCCCAACATCTCTCATCACACTTTTGGTGTTTAGTGTACTGCCACACATATGGTAATTCATGGGTACATGTTTTTTCCCAAAGGGGATAACTACACATTTCTTGGCATTAAGCTTGAGTCCATGGCTCTGGTACCAAGCATCTGTTTCTGTAAGGGCCTTTCGTAGAATAGCTACATCATTTGGGGATTCAATAATGGCTCCCAGTTTGCAGTCATCTGTGAAATTTGTTAGCCAGAGTCTCTTAGTGTTGGCCTGTACTTCAGAGAAGCAGATGCCAAACAAGAGCCATCCCAGGACTGAACCCTGAGGTACTCCACTTGTCACTTGTCTGGAGCTGGATTTGGAGTCGGCTACTTTTACAGTCTGGGTTCTGTCAGTAAGCCAGTTGGCAACCCATCAAGTGATGTAGGGATTTATGCCCAGCTTAGTAAGTTTATCTATGATTCCAGAGTGGCGGATGGTGTTGAGGGCCTTGGCGAGGTCCAGATAGGCTGTGTTGACCACCTTATCCTCGTCCACAGCTCTGGAGACTGATTCAAAGAAGTCAATCAGGTTCACGAGACAAGGTCGGCCCTTCATGAACCCAAACTGAGTGGAGTCCAGTGTTTGAAGGTTACCAATGTCTTTGTTTATATGTTCCATGATAATGCGTTCCATGTCCTTGCAGATCAGGCTCATCAGACTGATGGGACGGTAGTTCCCAGGATCCAAGGTGGATCCCCCCTTGTTTAGTGGGATAGATGCAGCTGTGCGCCACTCAGTGGGTATGAAGCCTGAGGTGAGGCTATGATTAAACATGACACTTAGGTGAGGTGCCAGTTCATTTTATAGTTCATGTAGTACACAGCCCGGGATGTCATCTGGTCCCATGGATGCTGTATTCTTAGCTCTGGAGAGTGTGGTTTATATCTGTGTGGCCATAATTACTGGAATTTGGCAATCTTTTGGTATTGAGATGGGCCCTTTAGGGGGTGAGAGGGGATTGAAGTTGGCACTAAATCGATCTAGCAGGATATTGGCAATATTGAGATAAGTATATTTCATGCCTTTCTGTTGTAGCTCAGAGCAGATCTGAGCATTGCCATTTAGATTCTTGACATAACTATAGAATGCCTTGTGGTTGTCTTTGGAATCTTTGGCAATTTTATTTTTGTAACTAGCTTTGGAGGACTTTATGAGGGATCTCAGCTTTTTACTGAGGCTGGTAAAGGAGTTTTTTGCATCCTGGTATTCTCCTCTTTTCTGCAAAAGTTTATTCTTCTGTTGTATAGTTTATTTATGGCAGGGGGCCACCAGATTGGCTTCCTTTTTTTGGAGGACAGTGTCTTGGTTCTTTTTGGGATGGCACAATTCATGCATGAGTGGATGTGCTCGTACAGTGCCTTAGTGTAGGATTCAGCAGTCGAACTTTCAGATCTCATCCACATGGGTGTCATGACATTTGTCACTTCTTACTTGAGTAGCATGAAGCTGGCTTTGAAGAAGTTTTTTACGGAAGTTTCCTTACTTGAGGGTGGGGGTGGGATGTGGATTTCAAGGGTGATCTGCTTATGGTCAGACCTGACCAATGAGTGGGTGACCATTGGTGTGGAGCATCTATCTCCCATGTTGGTAATGACCAGGTATAGGATATTGGAGCCCCTGGTGGGACAATAGATTAGTTGATCCAGAGGATTGGAATTTATGAATTCCAAGAACCGTTGGGAAAAGGTGTTGCTACCTGAGTAGTTTTCAAAGTTAATGGCAGGTTAGTTGAAATCGCCCAGTATTAGGGTGTTTGGTTGTATCTTAATATTTTCCAGTATGTTTAGAAAGGTGTAATGAGAATCTTGAGGTATGGTGGGGGATTTGTAGCAAGCTACAATTTGGATTGCAGTCTTACCTAGTGTTAGTTGTACTTGGAGAATTTCAAATGCATTGTGTTGTGCAACTAGCCTGGAGGTGTGAACATCCTTGGTGAATATGAACACTCCTCCACCTTTAGTGTTTCGGTCTTGGTTTGGTGGCTGAAAAGTGCAGAAAGAGTTTTAGCCTGGTATGCAGCAGTGCTCTCTGGAGCCTTGGACCAGGTCTCAGTTACTGCACAGATATCGATGTCCTCCATTTTTAGGAGTCCCTTGAGAGAGTGCATTTTGAGGTTTAGACTTCTAGCGTTGAGTAGCATTACCTTCAGATTTTGCATGCTTGTATCTGTTGTGGTGGTGATTTTGTCCTTTGAACCATGCCTAAAAAGGCTCTATAGGGGTGTCAAGAGCTTTAGCCAGTAACCTGAATTGAATCCCAGGGGTGACAGGTGCAGACCATCTCTGGCAAAGCATCGTGGTTTGTCGATCATGTCTTCCCAGGCAGACAGATACTGGATCCCCTTTGCATGACACCATAAGCTTAGCCAATTGTTGAATTCAATCATTTTGTCCTTATACTGTGTTATCATTCTGGGCAAAGGCAAGATGCTACTCAGGGCTAGGGTCATACCTGCCTGGGCTACATGATCTGCGAGCTCTTCAATGTCGCTTTTCATGTAGACTAGGGAGGTATGTCTCAAGTCATTCACTCCAACATGGACAAAGACAGAGTTGTATTTTTACTTGTTGTGGAGTGACTTGAGTGCATGCGTTATGTGGCGGATCCTGGCACCCGACAGGCAGCTGAGTGTAATTTTCTTTGTTCAGCCTGTTGAGTGGGACAACAGTGTGCCTGACTATAGAGTCAACTATGACTAAAGTGTTGGGTACATTGTCTTGCCTTAGGGGCTGTTGTTGATTGGCACACTGGTGTTGTGAGCTATGTGTCACTTTGGTTATGACTGGTGTCTGTTTGCGTTTCAGCTTCGGCGGTCCTTGTTGCTTGGGCCAGTTAATGTTAAGTACCTCTGCATATGTGGGTTTTGTGTTGCTACCTGTGGGTGTTGGTGTAGGTTTTGAAGGGCAATGTGTTGCTTGAGGTGTAGTGTAGGTGATAACCTTCTCCTCTTCACTGTTTAGCACAATCTTGACTGGAGAGAGCTTTACTTCCAGTTTGGTTATGTAAGTGCATCTCTCACAGGTTGTAGTGTTGGGTGGTAGGAGGAGAGGGTTGTCTGTGTACATGAGGCAGTTGCTGCATTGCCCCAGTATGCTCAGATTCACCAGGTGGACAGGAGAAATCACTGGAAGCTGACCCTAGTACATGCCTTTTTAGGTGCTTTTTTTGTAAAGTACAAGAGCTATTTTCCCCTATGTTTTGCAAGGTACTTTGCAATTATAGGCTGTTTAGTGCCTATGATTAATTTCTCCTTATTGACAAGGAGAGTTGAGTGCTTGTATCAGTTTAAGGCTTCCTAGAGCTTTCCATCTGGTTCTAGAGCAACTGCTAGTCACAGGGGTTCAGATTTTAGTGCTACTACTGAGTAACTAGCTAGTTCTAAGGGGAAAATTTGAAGAGCAGACTTTCTGGCACTTGAAATAGTTTAACCGTAGCCCCACAGTGCTGCACAATGTGAAAAATGTGCAAACACACACATTTTTAAGCCTGAAAGTTGAAAGGGATAGAACTCAGCTCAAAAAGACGAATACAATTGCAATTTCAGAGCTGGAAATCACTCCTCTAGTGTTAGATAGTCATTACAATGCTCACCACTCCCACTGGTAAGCAGTAGGACCTCCCTCTACCACAGCAAGGTCTGGATAGCTCTGAACAAAAGTCCTGAGACAAGCAAAGCCTGGGATCTGGACTATATTAGCTAGGAAAGGCAGGAAATGAGCAAACAAGATAGTATTTTTTTTTTGGTTAAAACAGGCTAAACAATGCAATAATACAGTAAATAAACACAGAAAAGGCTGACACACTTGAGTGTGCAGCCCTAAACAGTAAATGCAATTAAAACTCTACAAAATTAGCAATTTAAAACTTCTTTAATGAAGCAAGGCAAGAGCACAACTGGAAAATGATTTTAGGAGGCAGTAATATAGTAGAATAAGTAGATAGTCTACATATACAGAGAAGTCTATATATACAGAATAGAAGCTAAAACACACAAACAATTTAGAATCAGTGCAGCCTATAGCACTTGAGTTGCAGCAATATTAAGGCAAATATAGTTTTAATAACTTCACCAAAATATAGTCTATATTTCAAAATGTTTGAGAAGCACAGACAGAACACAAGGAGATTCAGGCAATTTTATTTCAAAGAAAGTAAGAAAGGAGGAACAGAAAGAAAAAAACAGCGGGTTTGCCTTCTCAGATGTTCTCTCTGTACAAGGTAGAATGAGTTAATGACACTAAACTGGGAGGAGTGTCTCAGATCAAATTTACAGTAGGGGTGGGCAACTGCAAACCCATCAAGTATAACAACAAGTCACCAACAGGGAGGGAGGATTGGGAACAATACTAAGCTATTAGCCTACACTCTTTTAGGCAGTAAACACTACAGAAATCTTTATAACAGCAGTGAGCCAAAAAATGAAAGTTTTTAAACAGATAAAGGAGCAAGGAGACTCTACACAATGCTTTTAACTGCAAACAAATCAGTTACCCATGCAGATTAGTTAATAGCAATAAAATACAGTAAAAAGTATGCAGCTGGCAATAAAAAGTGCTATATATAAAAATTGCTAGAAGCAATAACCAATATAAATAAGCCAAAAAACAGGATACTTATTGTTATATATCTCAGATCAGAGTTGTAGTCAATACCACTCCTCCACTCTGCTCGGTGTGTATAACAGTGCCCTATAGCTGCTCTGACATGTACATACCTCTCAAGCTATCCACATGGGACAGTATGGGCCAAGCTGTAACACCTTCAGGTACACAACTACAGAAAACACTTACACATCAGGTAGACCTATATAACTACCAAGGTGCACTGTGGACTGATGTAGTGTGACTGTGCTATTGACATAATCATGTCGATGATACATCTGTGACTGAGGGATTACACAACAGTAATTACAGTCCATGACAGAGTGACACTTGAGAGACATGTATTGTATAGAGTACAGAGAATAAACAACTATCATGCTTTCCTTGGCAGGCATGGGGATAGCACTTCAGCAAACTTTCACAGACAGTCTAGGCATATAGCCATACCAAGATTACACATTTTATTTATTTTATTTTTGTTTATTATTTTTGTAATTTTTGCTTTTATTTTATGAAGTCTTATCACATTCCTGGTCAATGCTGTTAATAGCCTGTTACATCTGAACATACAAATAATTTAATAAGGGCTACTTCACCCTTTCACCGGTATTTCCTGTGGAGAGAACATCTGTCATAAATTCATAACTGATTCAGTAATATTTATTACTGCATGGCACTAGATTCGTACCCTGGTCTGTGTGTGGCAAAATGTACTTCAGACAAAGCATTTAACAAACTGAGTGACTGAGCCACTGCTGATTACTAACTGATTGATATTTGCTTAGAGCTCACCGGGAAACAAAATATGACCTGGTAATAGTACTAAAGTTTTGTACTAGACTGCAGTGACAGGTGAAGACACATGCATTAAATTCATGCTTGACAGAGATACTAGGTAAACTATACAGTACTATATAGAATGCAGGTGTACACAATATACTGTTAGTGGGTGGAAATATCTATGAAGTCTACAAACCATATCAGATTATTGGGTTGGCTACCTCACCCATATACAGGTGCAGATGATATATTTCCACACAACAACTATTACACTGTTATACTTGCCTGCAACACTGTACATTGGCGCATGAATGCATATAGCTAAAATGTCATAGTTAACAAAAGACAATCCTGATATTCACAATATACTTTGAGTGTTAATGGTATTGCTTGAGATGTTATTGCAGAACAGGTGTCATAATGCATTTCTTGTAATGCAGCTCTGAATCTACAGTTATTGCATAACATTCTTTATTAGCTATACCTTGAGGCAGGTAGTGGTATTCGTTTGTGTTTTTATTTCAGAGCAGATGCCAAACAAGAGCGGTCCCAGCACTGAACCCTGAGGTACTCCACTTTTCACTTGTCTGGAGCTGGATTTGGAGTCAGCTACTTTTACAGTCTGGTTTCTGTCCGTAAGCCAGTTGGCAACCCATCGAGTGATGTAGGGATTTATGCCCAGCTTAGTAAGTTTATCTACGATTCCAGAGTGGGGGATGGTGGTGAGGGCCTTGGAGAGGTTCAGATAGGCTGTGTGGACCGCCTTACCCTCATCCACAGCTCTGGAGACTGATTCAAAGAAGTCAATCAGGTTCAGGAAACAAGATAGGCCCTTCATGAACCCAAACTGAGTCGAGTCCAGTGTTTGAAGGTTACCAATGTCTTTGTTTATAACTTCCATGATAATGCATTCCATGCCCTTGCAGATCAGGCTCGTCAGACTGATGGAACAGTAGTTCCCAGGATCCAAGTTGGATCCCCCCTTGTGGAGTGGAATTAATGTAGCTGTGCGCCACTCAGTGGGCATGAAGCCTGAGGTGAGGCTATGATTAAACATGACACTTAGGTGAGGTGCCAGTTAATTTTGTAGTTCATTTAGTACACTGCCCGGGATGTCATCTGGTCCCATGGATTCTGTATTCTTAGCTATGGAGAGTGTGGTTTCTATCTGTGTGGCTGTGATTACTGGAATTTGGAAATCTTTTGGAATTGAGATGGGCCCTCTAGGGGGTGAGAGGTGGTTGAAGTTGGCAGTAAATCGATCAGCCAGGATATTGGCAATATCCTTGGGATAAGAATATTTAATGCCATTCTGTTGTAGCTCAGAGCAGATCTGAACATTGCCATTTAGATTCTTGACAAAACTATAGAATGCTTTGTGGTTGTCTTTGGAATCTTTGGCAATTTTATTTTCGTAACTAGCTTTGGAGGACTTTATGAGGGATCTCAGCTTCTTACTGAGGCTGTTAAGGGAGTTTTTTGCATCCTGGGATTTTCCTCTTTTCTGCAACAGTTTCTTACTTCTGTTGTATAGCTTGTTTATGGCAGGGGGCCACCAGATTGGCTTCCTTTTTTTGGAGGACAGTGTCTTGGTTCTTTTTGGGCTGGCACAATTCATGCATGAGTGGATGTGCTCGTACAGTGCCTTAGTGTAGGATTCAGCAGTCGAACCTGCAGATCCCATCTGCATGGGTGTGATGACGTTTGTCACTTCTGACTTGAGTAGCATGAAGTTGGCTTTGAAGACGTTTTTTACGGAGGTTTCCTTACTTGAGGGTGGGGGTGGGATGTGGATGTCTAGGGTGATTTGCTTACGGTCAGACCTGACCAATGAGTGAATGACCACTGGTGTGGAGCATCTATCACCCATGTTGGTAATGACCAGGTCTAGGCTATTGGAGCCCCTGGTGGGACAATAGATTAGTTGATCCAGGGGATTGGAATTTATGAATTCCATGAACTACTGGGAAAAGGTGTTGCTACCCAAGTAGTTTTCAAAGTTAATGGCAGGGTAGTTGAAATTGCCCAGTATTAAGGTGTTTGGTTGTATCTTAATTTTTTCCAGTATGTTTAGAAAGGTGTAGTGAGAATCTTGAGGTATGGTGGGGGATTTGTAGCAAGCTACAATTTGGATTGCAGTCTTACCTAGTGTTAGTTGCTCCTGGAGAATTTCAAATGCATTGTGTTGGGCAACTAGCCTGGAGGTGTGAATATCCTTGGTGAATATGAACACTCCTCCACCTTTAGTGTTTCGGTCATGGTTTGGTGGCCGAAAAGTGTGGTAAGAGTTTTAGCCTGGTATTGCAGCAGTGCTCTCTGGAGCCTTGGACCAGATCTCAGTTACTGTACAGATATCGATGTCCTCCATTTTTAGGAGTCCCTCGAGAGAGTGCATTTTGAGGTTTAGACTTCTAGCATTGAGTAGCATTACCTTCAGATTTTGCATGCTTGTGTCTGTTATGGTGGTGGTTTTGCCCTTTGAACCTTGCTTAAAAAGGCACAATAGGGGTGTCAAGAGCTTTAGCCAGTAACCTGAATTGAATCCCAGAGGTGACAGGTGCAGACCATCTGTGACAAAGCATCGTGGTTTGTCGATCATTTCTTCCAGGCAGACAGACACTGGGTCCCCTTTGAATGACACCAGATGCTTTGCCAATTGTTGAATTCAGTCATTTTGTCCTTATACTGTTGTATCATTCTGGGCAAAGGCAAGATTCTACTCAGGGTTAGGGTCATACCTGCAGGGGCCACATGATCCAAGAGCTCTTCAATGTCGCTTTTCATGTAGTCTAGGGATGTATGTCTCAAGTCATTCACTCCAAAATGGACAAAGACAGAGTTGTATTTCTACTTGTTGTGGAGTGACTTGAGAGCATGCGTTATGTGGTGGATCCTGACACCTGACAGGCAGCTTACTGTAATTTTTTTTGTTCAGCCTGTTGAGTGGGACATCGGTGTGCCTGACTATAGAGTCACCTATGACTAAAGTGTTGGGTAGATTGTCTTTCCTTAGCGGCTGTTGTTGAGTGGCACACTGGTGTTGTGAGCTATGTGTCACTTTGGTTGTGACTGGTGTTTGTTTGCATTTCAGCTTCAGAGGTCCTTGTTGCTTGGGCCAGTTAATGTTAAGTGCCTCTGCATATGTGGGTTTTGTGTTGCTACCTGTGGGTGTTGGTGTGGGTTTTGAAGGGCTATGCATTGCTTGAGGTGTAGTGTAGCTGATAACCTTCTCCTCTTCACTGTCTAGCACAATCTTGGCTGGAGAGAGCTTTACTTCCAGTTTGGCTATGCAAGTGCATCTCTCGCAGGTTGTAGTGTTGGGTGGTAGGAGGAGAGGGTTGTCTGTGTACATGAGGCAGTTGCTGCATTGCCCCAGTATGCACAGATTCACCAGGTGGACAGGAGAAATCACTGGAAGCTGACCCTAGGACATGCCTCTTTAGGTGCTTTTTTTGTAAAGTACAAGAGCTATTTTCCCTTACCTTTTGCAAGGTACTTTGCAATTATAGGCTGTTTAGTGCCTATGATTAATTTCTCCTTATTGACATGGACAGTTGAGTGCTTGAATCAGTTTAAGGCTTCCTAGTGCTTTCCAGCAGGTTCTAGAGCAAGTGCTAGTCACAGGGGTTTAGATTTTAGTGCTACTACTGAGAAACCAACAAGTTCTAAGGGAAAGTTTGAAGAGCAGACTTTCTGGCACCTGGAATAGTGTAACCGTAGCCGCACAGTGCTGCACAATGTCAAAAATGCACAAACACACAAGTTTTTAAGCCAGAAAGTTGAAAGGGGTAGAAATCAGCTCAAAAAGACTAACAAAATTCCAATGTCAGAGCTGGAAATCACTCCTCTAGTGTTAGATAGGCAGTACAATGCTCACCACTCCCACTGGTAAGCAGTAGAACTTCCCTCTACCACAGCAAGGTCTGGATAGCTCTGAACACAGAAAATAAAGTCCTGAGACAAGCAAAGCCTAGGATATGGACTATACTAGCTAGGAAAGGCAGGAAACGAGTAAACAAGATAGTATTTTTTTTTTTTTTGGTTAAAATAGGCTAAACAATGCAATAATACAGTAAATAAACACAGAAAAGGCTAACGCACTTGAGTGTGCAGCCCTAAACAGTAAATGCAATTAAAACTCTACAAAATTAGCAATTTAAAACCTTTTCAATGAAGCAAGGCAAGAGCACAACTGGAAAATGATTTAAGAGGCAGTAATATAGTAGAATAAGTAGCTAGTCTACATATACAGAGAAGTCTATATATACAGAATAGCAGCTAAAACACACAAACAATTCAGATGCACTGCAGCCTAGAGCACTTGAGTTGTAGCAATATTAAGGCAAATATAGTTTTAATAAATGCACCAAAATATACTCTATATTTCCAAAATGTTTGAGAAGCACACTCAGAACACAAGGAGATTTAGGCAATTTTTTTCAAAGAAAGTGAGAAAGGAGGAACAGAAGGAAAAAAAAACTAAGTGGTTTGGCCTTCTCAGATGTTTTCTCTGTATTAGGTAGAATGAGTTAATGACACTAGACTGGGAGGAGTGTCTCAGATCAAATTTACAGAAGGGGTTGGCAACTGCAAAGCCACCAAGTATAACAACAAGACACCAACAGGGAGGGAGGATTGGGAACAATACTAAGCTATTAGCCTACACTCTTTTAGGCAGTAAACACTACAGAAATCTTTATAACAGCAGTGAGCCACAAAATGAAAGTTTTTAAACAGATAAAGGAGCAAGGAGACTCTACACAATGCTTTTAACTGCAAACAAATCAGTTACCCATGCAGATTAGTTAATAGCAATAAACTACAGTAAAAAGTATGAAGCAGGCAATAAAAAAGTGCTATATATAAAAATTGCTAGAAGCAATAACCAATATAAATAAGCCAAAAAACAGGATACTTATTGTTATATATCTCAGATCAGAGTTGTAGTCAATGCCACTCCTCCTCTCTGCTCGGTGTGTATAACAGTGCCCTATAGGTGCTGTGACATGTACATACCTCTCAAGCTATCCACATGGGACAGTATGGGCCAAGCAGTAACACCTTTAGGTACACAACTACAGAAAACACACATCAGGTAGAACTATATAACTACCAAGGTGTACTGTGGACTGATGTAGTGTGACTGTGCTATTGACATAATAATGTCGATGATACTTCTGTGACTGAGGGATTATACAACAGTAATTACAGTCCGTGACAGAGTGACACTTGAGAGACATGTTTTGTGTACAGTACAGAGAGTAAACAACTATCATGCTTTCCTTGGCAGGCATGGGGATTGAACTTCAGCAAACTTTCACAGACAGTCTAGGCATACAGCCATACCAAGATTACACATTTTATTTATTTTATTTTATTATTTTTGTAATTTTTGCTTTTATTTTATAAAGTCTTATCACATTACTGGTCAATGCTGTTAATAGCCTGTTACATCTGAACACACAAATTATTTAATAAGGGCTACTTCACCCATTTACCTGCATTTCCTGTTGAGAGAACATCTGTCATAAATTCATAACTGATTCAGTAATATTTATTACTGCATGGCACTGGATTCGTACCCTGGTCTGTATGTGGCAAAATGTACTTCAGACACAGCATTTAACAAACTGAGTGACTGAACGACTGCTAATTTCTAACTGATTGATATTTGCCTAGAGCTCACCTAAAATATGACCTGGTTATAGTACTAAAGTTTTGTGCTAGACTGCAGTGACAGTTGAAGACACATGCATGCGATTCATGCTTGACAGAGACACTAGGTAAACTATACATTACTATATAGAATGCAGGTGTACACAATATACTGTTAGTGGGTGGAAATATCTGTGAAGTCTACAAACCCTATCAGATTATTGGGTTGGCTACCTTACCCCATATTCAGTTGCAGATAATATATTTCCAGTCAACAACTATTACACTGTTATACTTGCCTGCAGCACCGTACATTGGCCCATGAATGCATGTTGATGAAATGTAATAGTTAACAAAAGACAATCCTGATATGTACAATATACTTTGGGTGTTAATGGTATTGCTTGAGATGTATTGCAGAACAGGTGTCATAATGCATTTCTTGTAATGCAGCTCTGAATCTACAGTTATTGCATAACATTCTTTATTAGCTATACCTTGAGGCAGGTAGTGGTATTCGTTTGTGTTTTTATTTCAGAGCAGTTGTCATAATTGATTTTATGCAAAACAGCAATAATTACACAAATATTGGACAACACTGCTTTATTAGGGGCACTGTCATACAAATACTGGTATAGTTTCGTACTTTATTGCACAACAGTTGATGTAATGCAGGTGTTGCAATACAGCTGTAATTCCACAATTATTGCAGTAGAAACTTAATTTCATTTACATTATCAGGGTTAATGCTTTAGTCTTCCCTGTTTATTGCACTGTACTTGGCAGTTGTCACTTATTGCAGTACAGGCCTATGTCCACATACATTGCAGTACAGAAATCTTTACTGTATGTACCTACTGGCAGTTAATACTTTACTCTGTCTTGCTTATTTGACTATAGATTGCAAATTTATCTGTACTAACCACACTCATGGAGCAACCTGGTCAAGCATCCAGCAAGTGCCTCTATGTTGTGAGCTCTTTACTCTGCAGCTGTAGGGAGAGATGCACACCATTATGCATGCCTGTCTATCAAACATTCAGATTAGGTATTGGTAAAACAATGCTAACAGTACTTTCAAACTTGTGGGGCATTCCCAGCCCAAGCTTCCCAGACCCAGGTGTCCAGAAGATCCCCATTCAGATGCTTCAGGTTATCATACTGGAGACAGACCTGCTCACCTGTGTGGCGGACACCTGTAGCACTGGTGAGATCACATGCCAGCTGGTCCCAGGCCTCCATCTTGCATTCTGAGCCCTGGAACTGCCCCTGCAGCAGCTGGTTGTCATGGTCTTTCACCAGGAGTTCAACCATATCACTGGAATCCGTAATGCCCCCTGCTGCACCCAGAAGTGCGCACCCTCTCCAACACCTGACATAGTTCCTGCATAGTTCAACCTCCAACTGGTTATGCTGTATTCCCACCTGTTGCACTTAATATAGCCTGTTTCCCACTCTTGTATGCCACTTGCAGTTTTTTTAAAAATGTGGCTCATCACTTGGTACAGCACAAGCCAGCACAGCTTAGCTGAGCAGTGCTTAAACTGGCAATGCTTAGCACTGCTTAGCAGTGTGCAAACCAGTTGAAGCACTTCCAAGCAGTGCATAAACAGAGGTTGTTTAAGCAGTGCTTAGCAGGTCTGCACAGGTCTTAGCAGAGCTTAGCTGAGTGCAGCAGATCAGGACTGAAAAATAATCATAATAATTTGTCTTTGGAAAATAAATGCTTAATTTCCCTTTCATGTATTCAAACCCTGCATCTACTGCACATAAGACAATAACTCTGATGACTTGGCTACATGGATATGTGGAATGCTGTTATAATTTTACATATACCTCTGAGCTAACTTTAAGCACTGCTAAGCACAGCGCCATGCAAACCAGCTAAGCTATGCTTAAACATGACCTTTGCATCACAAAAAAATGCATCCAGTTCCTATTTTTAGATGTCTGACACATGTCAATTGCTGCACTCCACACTGCACTGCTCAAACTAAAAAATAGCAAATAAAAGTAAATACATTGATATAATGCACTTGGACAGTGCAGGGGGTGTGTTACCCATCTGTAGACACAGTTAGTCACACACTCTCTACACTGATTCAATAACCATTTTCCATGGCACTCCCTCATCAATGAGCCATCATTAATATGCATGGGGTGCTACCGAGGGGGAACTGTGCCCATGACATGGTAACTTCCGTGTAGGCTCTATACCATGCCTACATGGATTTTATTTAATCTGGGGGAATAGCTATTTAATTCTAATGTCTGGTATGACTGAATGGCTAAATTCTTTGCTGATTTACCAAAGAAATCACAAATGATATGGGGGTTAATGCAAATATACATATGAGGTAAAATAAGAGATGGTGTGCAAAATCAGGGACAGCTGACAGACATGATGACACCATTCTTGCTTCAGCTGTAGTATAGTTAGCTGCCATGACTACTTTATTCTAGTACTCCTCTTTAAAATAAAATCTTTATCATGATCCTAGTGTAAATGCTTCCATTATATCTATGTAGTTAAAGAATAAACATATAAACAAATCAGTTTACTGATACTGTTAAAATAAAGAAATCAATGTACTGATACTGTTAAAATATGACCGGTTAATGCCTGTATTACTTGCGTTGGTGTTATTAAAACAATCAATTTATTTAGAGACGTTCAGAGATAATACATGCAAAATGTAAGGTGCATTTTGAAGCAGGAGTTCTTCCTTCTGAATGCTGATATGAGTTTGTTGTAAGACTTAAACACAGTTCTTGGGACTTGATATTGCAAAATGCATTTGACAAAAGGTATTTCATTCAGGCAGAAATGATGTAAAGAAAATATTAAATTATAGTTAAAAAAAAAAAAAACTCTTCTATACAAGATCACCTAAATTTGGAAGTCTAGCTCCAGCTTTCCAGTGGTATATGGATTCTGAATTCCAAAAAAACAAAGCAGCTTTTCAGGCAAAACAATAAAGCCCTGAGCAGGGCAAGCTTATAAAATTGTGCAAAAAACACAGATGGCTCAGTACACTTCAATTCACTTTATTCCACAGAAACACAGCACATCTCAATCACATTATTTTGGTATTTAAATACCCTAAGCCCCTGAGGGACTATTCCATCACAATTTTCTAAGCTTGCCCTGTTCAGGGCTTTATTGTTTTGCCTGAAAAACTGCTTTGTTTTGTGGATTATGAGTTTTATTTGGAAGCTGCTGTGAACTTTGTTTTTTCTTTGTTCTAATATTCATGGAAAGTGAAATGAGCTTGAGCTGTGAAGGGCGGCACAAAAAGGAACAAATGGGGCAGACAAGGAAGATGACTGGTCAACTCACAAAATTGATAGATCTGTTGATGCCCCTCAGCCAATCAATGATGACAGTAGCAGCATAGATGCAAGGGCAGCTGAACCAGGAAGCTGCTGCTTGCAATGGAGTGAGAGGATGGCAAAAAGAAAAATATTGGTAATGTGATGAAAAACGGACAAGGTATGAGCAATACAAACAGAAATAAAAGCCTAGATGCAAGTTTTTCAAGCACACCAAGGCTTTTAAGGAACTCTAACCAGGCTTGTGAGTCCATTAGCAACTACTCAACTGGTATAATGCCAGGACAATGTTCAGTGGCTATTCAGGGAACTACACCTAAGTGGACAGACCTAAAGAAAAGGTTACAGGTTAGTTTTTCAATGAATTTCTGTGAAAAAGTAGTTAAACCTGGACCAGCTACTGACTCTTACAAAACCTAACTTTATAGAATGCAAAAATCGCTATAAAAATACAAAAGTTTGGATATTGAAAATAGTTATTTAAATGAATGCATCAGTGAAGGAATAGTCACTAACAGGCTTAGGGCATTTAAATACCCAAATAATTTGATTGAGATGTGGTGTGTTTCTGTGGAATAAAGTGAAGTGAAGAGTACTGAGCCATCTGTGGTTTTTGCACAATTTTCTAAGCTTGCCCTGCTCAGGGATTTATTGTTTTGCCTGAAAAGCTGCTTTGTTTTCTGGATTACAAGTTTTATTTATAAGCTGCTGTGAACTTTGTTTTTTATTGGTTCTAATATTCATGGAAGGTGAAACAAGCTTGAGCAGTGAAGGGCAGCATGAAATGGAGGAAATGGGGCAGACCAGGAAGATCATTGGTCAACTCACACAATTGATAGAGCTCTTGGTGCCCCTCAGCCAATCGATGATGACAGTCGCATCATAGATGCAAAAGCAGCTGAACCATGAAGCTGCTGCTTGCAATTTAGTGAGAGGACGGCAAATAAGAAAATTTTGTTAATGTGATGCAAATCGGACAAGGTACTAGAAATGCAAATGGAAATAAAAGCCTAGATGCAAGTTTTTCAAGCACACCGAGGATTTTAAGGAACTCTAACCAGGCTTGTGAGTCCAATAGCAAAAACTCAACTGGTATAATGGCAGGACAAGATTGAGCGGCTGTTCAGGGAAATACACCTAAATGGACAGACCTAAAGTAGTGGTTACAGGTTAGTTTTTCAATGAATTATTGTGAAAAAGTAGTTAAACCTGGACCAGCTACTGACTCTTACAAAACCAAACTTTATAGACTGCAAAAATTGCTATATAAATACAAAAGTTTGGATATTGAAAATAGTTATTTAAATGAATGTATCAGTGAAGGAATAGTCCCTAAGGGGCTTAGGGTATTTAAATACCCAAATAATGTGATTGAGATGTGCTGTGTTTCTGTGGGATAAAGTATATTGAAGTGTATTGAGCCGTCCATGGTTTTTGCAGAATTGTCTAAGCTTGCCCTTCTCAGGGTTTTATTGTTTTGCTTGAAAAGCTGCTTTATTTTGTGGATTACAAGTTTTAATTTGGAAGCTGTTGTGAACTTTGTTTTTTCTTGGTTCTAATATTCATGGAAGGTGAAAAAAGCTTCAGCAGTGAAGTGCGACACAAAAAGGAGGAAATGGTGCAGACCAGGAAGATGATTGTTCAACTCACACAATTGATAGATCTGTTGGTGCCCCTTAACCAATCTATGATGACAGTAGCATCAAAGATGCAAGGGCAGCTGAACCAGGAAACTGCTGCTTGCAAGGGAGTGAAAGGACGACAAAAAGAAAATATTGGTAATGTGATTCAAAATGGACAAGGTATGAGCAATACAAATGGAAATAAAAGCCTAAATACAAGTTTTGCAAGTACACCGAGGCTTTTAAGGAACTCTAACCAGGCTTGTGAGTCCAATAGCAAAACTCAACTGGTATAATACCAGGGCAAGGTTCAGTGGCTGTTCAGGGAAATACACCTAAGTGGACAGACCTAAAGGAATGGTTACAGGTTAGTTTTTCAATTAATTTTCATGAAAAAGTAGTTAAACCTGTACCAGCTTCTGACTCTTACAAAACCAAACTTTTCAAACTGCAAAACGTGCTATATAAATACAAAAGTTTGGATATTGAAAATAGTTATTTAAATGAATGTATCAGTGAAGGAATAGTCGCTAAGGGGGCTTAGGATATTTAAATACCCAAATAATGTGATTAAGATGTGCTGTGTATCTGTGGAATAAGGTGAATTGAAGTGCACTGAGCCGTCCGTGGTTTCTGCATAATTTTCTAAGCTTGCCCTGCTCAGGGCTTTACTGTTTTTTTCTGAAAAGCTGCTTCATTTTGTGGATTACAAGTTTTATTTTGAAGCTGTTGTGAACTTTTGTTTTTTCTTGGTTCTAATATTCTTGGAAGGTGAAATGAGCTTGAGCAGTGAAGGGCAGCATGAAAAGGAGGAAATGGGGCAGACCAGGAAGGTGAATGGTCAACTCACACAACTGATAGATCTGTTGGTGCCCTTCAGCAAATCGATGATGACAGTAGCATCACATATGCAAGGGCAGCTGAACTAGGAAGCTGCTGCTTGCAATGGAGTGAGAGGATGGCAAAAAGAAAATATTGGCAATGTGATGCAAAATGGACAAAGTACAAGCAATACAAATGGAAATAAAAGCCTAGATGCAAGTCATTTAAGGAACTCTAACCAGGCTTGTTAGTCCAATAGCAACAACTCAACTGGTATAATGCCAAGGACAAGGATCAGCTGCTTTTCAGGGAAATACACTTAAACGGACAGACCTAAAGGAATGGTTACAGGTTTGTTTTTCAATGAATTTTCATGAAAACGTAGTTAAACCTGGACCAGCTACTGACTCTTACAAAACCAAACTTTATTGACTGCAAAAATTGCTATATAAATACAGAAGTTAGGATATTGAAAATAGTTATTTAAATGAATGTATTAGTGAAGGAATAGTCCCAAAGGGGCTTAGGGTATTTTAATATCGAAATAATGTGATTGAGATGTGCTGTGTTTCTGTGGAATTAAGTGAAATGAAGTGTACTGAGCCGTCCATGGTTTTTGCACAATTTTCTAAGCTTGCCCTGCTCAGTGCTTTATTATTTTGCCTGAAAAGCTGCTTTGCTTTGTGGATTACAAGTTTTATTAGGAAGCTAGTTGTGATCTTTGTTTTTTCTTGGTTCTAATACTCATGGAAGGGGAAATGAGCTTGAGCAGTGAAGGGTGGAATAAAAAGGAGGAAATGAGGCAGACCAGAAAGATGATTGGTCAACTCACACAATTGATAGATCTGTTTGTGCCCCTCATCCAATCAATGATGACAGTAGCATCAAAGATGCAAGGGCAGCTGAACCAGGAAGCTGCTGCTTGCAGTGGATTGAGAGGATGGCAAAAAGAAAGTTTTGGTAATGTGATGCAAATCGGACAAGGCACGAGTAATACAAATGGAAATAAAAGCCTGGATGTAAATTTTTCAAGCATACCGAGGCTTTAAAGAAACATTAACCAGGCCTGTGAGTCCAATAGCAACAACTCAACTGGTATAATTCAAGGGCAAGGATAAGCGGCTGTTGAGGGAAATACACTTAAATGAACAGACGTAAAGAGATGGTTACAGGTTACTTTTTCAATGAATTTTCATGAAAAAGTAGTTAAACTTGGACCAGCTACTGACTCTTAAAAAACCAAACTTTATAGACTGCAAAAATTGCTATATAAATACAAAAGTTTAAATATTGAAAATAGTTATTTAAATGAATGTATCAGTGAAGGATTAGTCCCAAAGGGGCTTAAGGTATTTAAATACCCTAATAATGTAATTGAGATGTGCTGTGTTTTTGTGGAATAAAGTGAATTGAAGTGTACTGAGCCGTCCATGGTTTTTGCACAAATTTTTAAGCATACCCTGCTTAGGGTTTTATTGTTTTGCCTAAAAAGCTGCTTTGTTTTTTGGATTACAAGTTTTATTTGGAAGCTGCTGTGAACTTTTTTTTTTTTAGTTCTAATATTCATGGAAGGTGAAATGAGCTTGAGCAGTAAAGGGCGGCACGAAAAGGAGGAAATGGGGAAGACCAGGAAGATGATTGGTCAACTCACACAATTAACAGATCTGTTGGTGCCCCTCAGCCAATCGATGATGACAGTAGCATTACAGATGCAAGGGCAGCTGAACCAGGAAGCTGCTGCTTGCAATGAAGTGAGAGGACAGCAAAAAGAAAATATTGGCAATGTGATGCAAAATGGACAAGGTACGGGCAATACAAATGGAAATAAAAGCCTAGATGCAAGTTTTCAAGCACATCGAGTCTTTTAAGGAACTCTAACCAGGCTTGTTAGTCCAATAGCAACAACTCAACTGGTATAATGCCAGGACAAGGATCAACTGCTGTTCAGGGAAATACACTTAAACGGACAGACCTAAAGGAATGGTTACACGTTAGTTTTTCAATGAATTTTCGTGAAAAAGTAGTTAAACCTGGACCAGCTACTGACTCTTACAAAACCAATTTTTATAGCCTGCAACAGTTGCTATATAAATACAAAAGTTAGGATATTGAAAATAGTTATTGAAATGAATGTATTAGTGAAGGAATAGTCCCTAAGGGGCTTAGGGTATTTAAATATCCAAACAATGTGATTGAGATGTGCTGTGTTTCTGTGGAATAAAGGGAATTAAAGTGTACTGACTGTCTGTAGGTTTTGCACAATTTTCTAAGCTTGCCCTGCTCAGTGCTTTATTATTTTGCCTGCAAAGCTGCTTTGCTTTGTGGATTACAAGTTTTATTTGGAAGCTGCTGTGAATTTTGTTTTTTCTTGGTTCTAATATTCATGGAAGGTGAAACGAGCTTGAGCAGTGAAGGGCGGCACGGAAAGGAGGAAATGGGGCAGACCAGGAAGATGATTGGTCAATTCACACAATTGATAGCTCAGTTGGTGCCCCTCAGCCAATTGATGTTGACAGTAGCATCACAGATACAAGGGCAGCTGAACCAGGAAGCTGCTGCTTGCAATGTAGTGAGAGGACGGCAAATAGAAAACATTGGTAATGTGATGCAAAATGGACAAGGTACGAGCAAGACAAATGGAAATAAAAGCGTAGATGCAAGTTTTTCAAGCACACCAAGCCTTTTAAGGAACTCTAACCAGGCTTGTGAGTTCAATAGCAACAACTAAACTGGTATAATGCCAGGACAAGATTCAGCCGCTGTTCAGGGAAATACACCTAAATGGACAGACGTAAAGGAATGGTTACAGGTTAGTTTTTCAATGAATTTTCATGAAAAAGTAGTTAAACCTTGACCAGCTACTGACTCTTACGAAACCAAACCTTATAGACTGCAAACATTGCTATATAAATACAAAAGTTTGGATATTGAAAATAGTTATTTAAATGAATGTATCAGTGAAGGAATAGTCCATAAGGGGCTTAGGGTATTTAACTACCCTAATAATGTGATTGAGATGTGCCATGTTTCTGTGGAATAAAGTGAATTGAAGTGCACTGAGCCGTCCGTGGTTTTTGCACAATTTTTTAAGCTTGCCCTGCTCAGGGTTTTATTGTTTTGCCTGAAAAGCTGCTTCATTTTTGAATTACAAGTTTTATTTGGAAGCTGCTATGAACTTTGTTTTTTCTTGATACTGATTCTAAAAGACATTTGAAGAGATGACATTCATACATGCTTAATGGAAAGCAAGCACGATCCCATATCTACAGAATGTGAAAATGTCCTACTAACATGGCAGCATACACAGGTCTAAGTATTGCAACATTGGTCTAGAAATGCTCTACTTGAAATTAGTCTGGTTATGGGTGATATGAAAGAAAAATGCAGAAACAATACAAAGAAACTAAAATAATGTTGTGACATGATTTATATTACCTCATTTGAAGATTCAGTTTGTGTCAAAAAAGTTACAGGTTAATAAATATCCCATTGCTAGAGCTGACTGACAGGTAATGAGCCAGATTCTGGTATACATGTAAAAAAGACCATTTATTTATTTGTCTTTGTTGACTAAGAAAGTCTGAATAGGCAGAGCCCATTTTCACTGGAGGCTCAGGAGAAAAAGGTCCATCAGCTGACAAAGATGCACATGTCAGTAGCAGACCAATGACTACATGAAATACACATGTTCCAGTGGCATATTAAAGCATGTAAGTAGCTGGAGGCATATTTCAGAAAGCCACTTAAATACTTTTGCAGTACATACTGTCCACTGTTGTTTCATGCTGCTTCCACGTATAGTGTTGTTTTCTTTCCTGTGTTAGGTGCCATTCTCACCAGACCACTATCAGGGTATGAATTATCACAAGGTGTATATTACTTATGAATATTTTTGTCACCCTAGAAATGATTTTCCTACATTTAAGTCGTGTCAGTTTATACCCTGGCTACAATAATGACCATGAACTTAATATCATCAACCTACTTTTGATTCTGTCCTTTGTGGAAATATATTGTAAAG
The DNA here is from genome assembly GCF_019279795.1 of Protopterus annectens. Classification (NCBI taxonomy): domain Eukaryota; kingdom Metazoa; phylum Chordata; order Ceratodontiformes; family Protopteridae; genus Protopterus; species Protopterus annectens. The sequence goes on from NC_056735.1 coordinate 1,909,458,146, forward strand.
ACAGAAATAACTGCTTTTGTTTGAGATATGTAATTCAAGACTAAATCCTTGTAAGTTTTCAAAGCAGTACTATGCATATTTCTGCTCAATGTGCTCAACTGAATAATTATGAAGTTCTTGTTAGACAGACAATCTAAATCATTAGTCTCTAAATATAGATGGAACTAGATATGTATACACACATGTATATATATATATATATATATATATATATATATATATATATATATATATAATTATATTATGAGTGTTTGAAATGTCAAAGTGTTGAACACATAAACATTTTGAGCATTTACATTAGCAAATACCCAGAACACCAAATCTAGAAAGATCACACAAACAAAATAATTTCCTTTTGCAGTCTCTGAACTAAACCTTTCTGTAGTAATCAGATCAAATTTTTCTGAATAGTGGTAATGTTGCAGAAAGGGTTTTCCTAAGATAAAATGTAGTTTTAGGGTTAGGGTGGGTGGGTTTAGGGTTAGCATTCATTACTAATGTGAGCAGTGGTTTTCCTGTCCATGCACCACCTTAGTACATGCTAATTCTAACTCTGGCACTGTCCCAACCTCGGCCCTATACCATACCTTAGGAAAATCTTTATCACTACGAGTACACAAGTCAGATGAAACACACACTACATGCAAATACAAAGACACAAACGGACACACACACTCGCGCACAGACTCACACACACACACACACACACACACACACACACACACACACACACACACACACACACACACGTGCCACTAAATCCCTCCTCTTACTTAACCCTTACTCTAACTCTAACCTTGAAATACACACACACACACACACACACACACACACACACACATGCACACACAGATGCACCCACACAAACAGATGCGCACATACCCACACACACATGCGTGACTAAATTGTCCTCTTACTTAACTCTTAGTCTAGCTCTAACCTGCAAGTACAGATACAAACACACACACACACACACAAACACACACGCACACACACATGCATGTGCATAATAAACACACATATGCATGCACACCACTTAATCTGTCCTCTTACTTAACCCTTACCATAACCCTAACTTGTGGACACTCATGCAAACACTGAATCTGTCAACTTACCTAGTCTTTCTCTAACCCTAACCTGTAAATACACACAGACATGCATACAAACACACGCATTCATATCCCCTAAAAAAATATGCTTACATCTTACAGCAAACCAAACATTTGGCATAACAGATATTCAGTAAAACTAACATTTTGAAAAATCATATTTGTATTTCGCTTTATGAACAAATGAATGTTTGATAAAATGAACAAGAACTAAAAAATGATATAGATAGATAGATAGATAGATAGATAGATAGATAGATAGATAGAAAGGCAGATAGACAGATAGATAGACAGATAAATAGATAGATAGATAGATAGATAGATAGATAGATAGATAGATAGATAGACAGATAGATAGATGGAGCGATAGATAAACTAAAAATAATCAACAAAATGCAAGCACCTTCTATGACTGGTACTTTACTGGAATAACTGCACTTTTACAATACTTTCTCTTTTAGTGAAAGTGCATCTGTCAAGCCATTGAACTACAAAAACATGCTGGGATTCATTGTCATATGGCACATAGCAACACATTAATTAGTGACTATGTAAAGGGAGACAGGATTCCAAAGACAATGTATAATGCAATACTAACAGCCTGTGACAGCCTACTAAATTCAAGTATGGATATATTGCAGAAGTGTGATTATTTTCAATAAATGATTTTGGAAGGTGCTGGCAATTTGGTGATTTTAATTTTATTTTGCAGTCATTAACATGATTTTTTTTCTTTCATGTAGTTTTGGTGTTTGGAGTATGTTGTTGTTGTTTTTTTTGGCTTTTCCCAGTTAGGGGTCGCCAGAGTGGAACTCCGGTCCGCTAATGATTGGCAGTTGATTTTTACGTGCTGAGTTGCCAGCCCTAATGCACAACCTTCAACGAAGGTACGCCCATTCACGCATGTCTCCACTCAGAAAACGCTCTAGCTGAGAGTCGAACTGGTCAGCGTCTTACTGTGAGGTGACAACGCTACCGCAGCACCACCACCGCGGATATACATAATATATTAACATTAGTGCATTTGTTTCAGTTTCAATCACTACTTTGAGATACCAAGGTCTGTGCACTTTAAGCACAAATGATTGAAATTCTTCTGTTATGGGGATTACTTTTTTATTTTTTCCTCCAGATAGTGCCATCTCATAGGAGTTATAATAGAATATAACATGCAGCAGAGACCAGCGAGTAGAACTTCCAATTTTGTCTTGTAAATCACTAAGGATTACAGATATCAATGCCAGTCATTGGTGTTACATATACCTATCAACTGTCCAGATTTTTACAGCAGGTCCAGATTTTTGCCTCTTATTTTCGGTCTATTCCTCATAAAGTTTGTAGATTTCTGACAAATTATTGAGGATTGAAGTCACTAAATAACATTAAATAATGACAGAATTTGAGTTTCAGACTTCATATCTTTCAGAAAATATATAATAATGCAAAACCTGTCATTCTATCAACTTTCTAAGTTTATAGGAGCAATATTTAAAATCTGTCTCTATTTTTGGGCCTTTGTCCCTCCATTATTTTTGTTTCTGTCCAGATTTCTTGTACTGAGAGATTCAGAGTGTCCTATCGTTCAGAAAATACATGTTGAGGCACAACTTGCTGTTCTGTTAATCTTTTAATAGGATTAGTGATTTTTAAAATTTGTCCCTGACTTAGGGGTGTTTCCCCAATTAGTTTGTCTTCATCCAAAATTTGTGAACAAAGAAGGTGAAAGATATGCTTACTCTGTGAGATTATTTTCATGTCTAGTGCAATGGGACACCATGACACTGTAATGTTCATGGGTTTCCATACTTATTGAAGCAACTCTTTCTTTAAAAATGCACAAGGATGATTTTGTTTGCATTTAAAGGCCGGGTTTATTCTTTTGGCACCATTTGACAAGCAAAATGGAAAACTATCACGTGCACTCGCAAGCGCTAAATGAGAACTTTGTTTCAAATAGTCCCGTCAGATAATCCCTAAATGAATAAGGTTGCACATGCATAACCAAGCATGTATTATCTACATATCACATAGCAGAAGTCAATGACCTGATGCTGGTAAACTGGTATTGCATCTGAAGAACAGGAAGTGCTATAAAATGCTCTTTTTATATTTGCTTGTGATGTTTTTCCACATCAAATTTCTTATGCACGTAAAGGAAAGTAGTACATAAAGAGATTGCCATCATAGAGTAAAGCTGCTAGAATACAAATAGAAGCCCACCACTGACCCTCAACTTTGAATTTTTGGTGTTTGCAATGAAGAATAGTCTTATTGTCTATTCCACTGGATGGATCATGCTGGGAAAGAAAACATTTTTATATTTTAGCTACTCTTACATATTCTTAGTCAATAGCTTTGCAGGTGAGGCAAAAAGAGCCCTCACTCACACATGCTTATGAATCAGTATTCCTTAATAGAAGGATATAGATTAACCACTCTGTAGTAGACCAGGAAAGCAATGATTTTTTTTTCATGTCAGGTCTTGCAAATTACACCTTGAAACCTCTGAATAAGAAATTTCACAACTAAATCCATTTTCTTTCCAAGCTTAGTGTAACCTGGCATTTCAAGCACATAATTTAGTCAAAATGTATACTGCTATATCTGCTATATGTCACATTTTCATGGTCAATCACAAACTAAACAGACCTGCAGGCACTATGTGTTGTCAAAATGATTCTGTACAAATACCTCTAGGCTACAGTTTGAGTAAATATAAGAAAATAAATCTGTGATAATATTGCTCTAATGCTGGCAAATGTGGACACAACTGTAGTTATTTTTTTTTTTTGGATAACTGTACAACTTTAACCACACAATGTCTGATGGCATACAAATGTATAATCTTATAAATTAATCTTGCAGCACTAGTGCATTAGCCTATACTCTCTTGTTTTGGTTAGGATGTAAGAACCAACATGTATGATTATTATTTTAATTGCAATGAGATCTGTATGTTCTAACAAGGAAAGTAAGACGCGAGTGATGTAAAGATAATTTATAATCTACAAAGTAAATAATGCTGATAGAAACTGTCCTTAATATGTAATGCTTAGCCCTCAAGGTTCTAGTGTTAAAAATATTAAGATGAAGAGGCGATCTGCTTTGAGGACAAGGTGAAAAAATACACAGGACTGTTCAATAGAAGAGTAATAGTGTATCCCACATTTTAGCATCCCTTGTAAAACCTTTGATTTTGTTGGGAAAATTATTGATGATTATAGTTAGTAGCTATTCATAATTCTTATTGCTCAAAAAATGCATGTTCATGCAACACTTGTTATTCTGTAAACGTTTAACCTGAATTAGAGTTGTTTGAAACTTAAGACACTGAGCTGTTAATGAATTATTTCCTGTAGTCAAAAGTTCAGGTTTTGATTAATCCACCTGCACTTGTGTGTGATGCTGAAGTCACTTAACCAGACAGTGCTCTGGGGATGCCCCTGAATAGGGGCACTTTCTCTTAGGTAACCAGACAGTGCTCTGGGGATGCCTCTGAAAAGGGGGACTTTCTCTCAGGAGTTTACCTGGTTAATAAAGAGATAAAATTTAAAAAGAAAGAAAAAAAAAAGAAATACTCACCAAGATTCATGAACACCTGCATGTTACACTGAGCTTGTTTGTGTGACACACACAGTGATGAAGATGAACAAGCTGTTTGTGAGACATCATAACTATCTGGGGAAAAAAAGGATAGCAGCCAAATGAATTAACGAGTGTAGAAATACCCGAAGAACATGCTGCTGAACTAAAATACCATGGCAGAATAATTTAGAAAAAGTATAGTCAAATCCAAACATGTAACACTCACCTTAACTCTGAATTCCAACACATGCTGGCTTGCAACTATAGGGAAACTTTGAAAAATGTTAGGGTTTGTCACAGTCATTATCAGCCTCTATCTGCAACAGGCTGGGATGTTGTCAGGAGCAGGAGCAAATGTGTATGGTCAACCTGTCATGAAGAAATAGTACAAACCATAAATAGAATTAATCAGCAAGTCAGAATCACTATACCTATAAATGAGTATAATAACTATAGATGATATATCTATAACAAATACAAGGATGTAGTACAGACTGGCATGCATATGGTATACTATAAATATGAGTATGCAGTCATTGAGTAGCATCACAGAATAAAACTCTGCAAACAGTGGTGCGGTAACTGTAATATCCCATATTCACCTGCACAAAAAATGTATAAACCAGAGAAGGAAACAAACAATTGCACATGAAAGAATATATACCTGCTAAGCATAAAAAATCAGATGCAGACAAGAAGCCAGCAATGGAACTAAGACATACATAATTCTGAAAAACTGCAGAATTCAAATTTAGAGAGGGTAATGTCGGAGTGAAAGTAGGAATCCTAACTATCAACATTTTACTTGTATAATGCAACTACAAAGTTGAGAAATCATCACAGAGATTTATGATTTATTTATTTATTTTTTTACTTCATCTTTTGTGCTGCAGTTGGTATTGCATATCAGGGGCCATCAGCAATGGCCTTCACTACATGACAGTTCACTTCCCATGGCAAACATTCAAAGCGCAGTTTATGTATGTATGCATGTATGTATTTATTTATTGTCATTTGATTACCATGAAAGTCTGACTGGGAAAAAGCCCATTTTCTGTGAAGGCCTGAGGATAAACGCTCCAAATTATTACAAAATTTTTAAAAACACTAATTATACAATCTTCAAAAATAAAACAAAAACATATGAAGTTTAAACAATTATAACAAATTAGGCTATAATATAAAAATACTGGTTAAGAATCAATACAAGGTATATAACAATCATTTAATAGTTAAAGGCGTTTTAGACAGTTTTTAGAGAAATTAAAGGTAAGTTAGTTTAATACAAACAGGGACTGCAATATGAAGTGAGAGGAGACAGGCTTATGGTATACTTAAAGAAAAAGTCAGGCAAGAAAATTAGATAGCAGTAAGGAAGAAGTGAAAAAGGAAGACTAAGGAGGTATTAAGGAGGAAGAGGTACTTGTCTACATATATACATTTAAGGATATAGTCTATCCTAGTTTTGAGCAAGAACAGAGTCAGATTTTAGCTAGGAAATCTTTCAGAGAAGTTTTGAAAGATGGGAGGAAAGGTATAGACCTGATGGATACAGGTAAGAAGGTCCAGGCCTTAGCAACCTTGTACAAGTGCAGACAATTCCCAGCAGATTTACTATGCTTGTAAACAGACGGGTGTCTTTGGTTACTATATTGCATTGACCAACTGGGAAAGGTAGAATGTTTTTTAGTGCAGGAAAGGTAGATGGATGCTGCATAATTTTATAGGTAGTAAGAAGTTGTGTATAATGTTAGTTGATTTGACAGTTCTATCCAATTTAGGTTCTTCGATGCTATACAGTGGTGGGTTCTGAAAGGGCTATGTGCTCAAATTTATCAACTTTGTTATAACATTTTTCAAGTTTTAATTTTTGTGAAGCCTGGAGGTTGGGAAGGATGGGAGCACTATAAAGAAGAGTGGGGAGGAGATAAGTAGTGGCAAGTGCAGTTTTAGTTGTGTTGGTGAGACATAAAGCATCCCTATTTTTTTATGAGTTTTCTTATACAATTTTGTATATGCATGTCAAATGTCAGATTATTGTAGTTTGCTATGAGAAGACGCTTCAATGGTTGCATTATCAAGAGATAGTGAAAGAGCACTTTAAATTTGGTGTTTTCACGAGAGAGGGATTTGGGGTAAAAAGTAGTAGTTTGGTCTTTTTTGGGTTGAGCATAAGTTATGAGTTATGAAGTCATGTTTCAGTGGCTGTTAAAGCACTGTGACTATTTTTTTTTGAACTTGTACCATTATGTCAGATGTGCAAATGAGAGTGGAATCATCTGCATATCTTCCCACCCTCAGATCAGTTTATAAGTTTCTTAAGCACAAAAACTTAGCCATCCGTTGTGAAAATAAGACAGGTGGCAGTACACCTTAGTCAACACCTTGGGCAGTAATGATTGCAGAAAACACATTTATGCATCTTTCTCAGTGGCTCAATCTGTTAATGAAGTATGTTTTGAAATTCCAGTTAACAAATGTTAAATAAAATAAAATAACAACACAGGAAGTGTAAGGTTTGAATCCTCATTAGGGAGAATGTAATCTAGAAGTTGTAATACACATTATTTAATTGGTCTATATTATGATATCGCATGCTCAGAAGAGCGAACGACATGTAATTGACCCCATGTAAATGAAAGCTTGCAACATAAAAATCTCAGAACAGTGATTTTTTTCCCAAGGGGAAAAAAATTGCTGTTCCAAAAAAACAAAACAAAAATAAACTGTAAAACATTATATAATGTGTGGGGCTTTGCCCCCCACACCCCCTGACGTGGGGAGCTGTGCCTCCCCACACACCCCTACTTAAATATACGAACTCCGAGATCGCACAACAGCACCAAAAAGGCAAAATAGCGAAAGCGGCCAAACAAATTCTTTCCCAGGAAAAGAAGTCGCTGAAAAGCCACTTCGCTATTTTGCCTTTTCACGCTTTTCAGTTCGACAAAGATTCATTCAACAACCTCCATCTGTGACAGCATAATAAGGAGCCTATTTAACATCTGTGCTTACACCTGAACTAAACTTGCATTTTAAATGTGAATCATGAAACCTAAGTGTGTATAATGGATGCTAATAAATGTGACGTGTCTCCTGCAGTATTCATATTCATAGCAAAGATGTTACAAAAAGTACTTGTGTAAAAGTATGATGCAGTAGAATTAACACAATGGTTTATGGAACTATGAAGAGCACATCAACACAACTTGAAAAATAAGTATGATAATGGCTTTATTGGAATGTAGTATTCTTTATTTCCTCATTTGTACATTTTACTGATACATGCCAAATAGACCATCACCTCCTGTAAACTTTGCATGGCCCATTCCTCAACATGTCATCATCATGATGTCAATGAAAACTACAGGGCATCAAAAAAATCTACAGTTCTAAAATATTTCATAACTCCTTGTGCAGCAGTTGATATGGAGCACTGCAGTATGTGTAACTATAGAGAAGTGGCACTTCATATTCTTTGGCAGAAAAATCAAGAAATATTTATGAATATGCTAAGACTTTGCCATTAGTTAGGATACATAATCTGGGTTTCAGCATTTTTCAGTTAGCAATGAAGATATTACAAACATCAATGGAATGGAAACTTTTCCACAGAAGTACATATTTGCCTAAAATTATTACTTCAATAAAGGAACAACTCAAATTGCAACAGCTACAGGGCTGTCAGATGTAATTATATGTAAATCCGATTATGGCCAAAATTATTTGCCATTAAGAATTAATTCACCAAATAAAACCATTCAGGTTCCTTTTTGTCATGAGTTCAGTTCCTAGAAACAATCAGTCACAGTTTTTAATATTGTATATGTCACCAAGGCATTGTTTACAACTTAAAGAAAATGAACATGAGGACAACATGGAATGACAACAGCAACATTGAGATTTTCATGTCATATTTGTTTATGACAATGTTCTACATATGACTGCTATAAGCCATTCCTGAGAACACACCCTGAGGTGCTAATATATCATTTAAAATGTAACTGAGATATCAAAATTAACAAGCAGTTGCTGGAGTTACCTTTGTATTGGCAGGACAGGTAGCTTACATCCTTCTAAGTTGGGAATTGCTGATTGAAGGCTCAGTGTGTGTTATTCTAAAAGTGTATTAGTTCTGGTTTAAGCACTTTTATTTTACGTTAAGAAGGTTTGTGGTCTGCACTCTTGTTGGAGGAGAAGCTAGATTTTACCCTTCTGAGCTGGGAATTTCTGGTTAAAGGGTTATTGTGCCTGCTCATTTGAACTGTTTTTCTGATAGTTGTGTGCCTTGTCTGCTGTAGCATAGACTAGATTCAGGCCTGCTGAATCTAGCTATGTTGGTATAACATAAGCACTAATCCAGGCCATCTTTTTTGGAGAAGATTCCCCTGCATCCTAGTGGCAGGAGTGTGCGGTTAGAACTTGTCAGATTGAAGACTGCTGGAACAGGGCTCAGTTTTGATTTTTTTTTACTGGTTAATTGGGTGATTTGTTTAAATCAGTATTGTTATGTATAAAATAAATTGCACTTTATTCATCTGCTTTTACTATAATTGTGTTTCTTCCCACTGTATTACCTTATTTTTCTTGTGCTTCTTCTTAAATTGTATTATTTTGCTGCAGTTATTACTGCTTGGTAGTAGCCTGATTAAATTGTAACTGTTATTCTAAGCCTTTTGGTTTAAGAACTTGGACTTCAAACCAGTTGTTTTACATTAAGAAGGTTTGTGGACTGCATTGTTTTGGCAGGACAGTTAGCTTACATCCTTCTAAGTTGGGAATTGCTGATTGAAGGCTCAGTGTCTGTTATTCTAAAAGCGCATTAGTTCTGGTTTAAGCACTTGGCCTTCAGGCCAGTTATTTTACATTAAGAAGGTTTGTAGTCTGCACTCTTGTGGTAGGAGATGCTAGATTCTGCCTTTCTGAGCAATGAATTTCTATTTAAACGCTTATTGTGCCTGCTTATTTCATCTGTTTCTTTCTGAAGTGTGTGCACCTTGTTTGCTGTAGCCCAGATGTTAGTAGTTTGTTAGCCATTTTGGGCTAATTTCTATCTCTTTCATTTCCCTGCTATAAAAAACACATTTGCTCTGTTTTGTGCACCGGGCAGTGCCGGTTAGCTAGGGTTAAACTATTCCTGGCTCCACGGAGTCTGCTCTTCATTTTTTCCCTTAGAACTTTACAAACTTTCAACTTAAGCACTCAAACCATTCATTTCACAGCACAGCACTTGCTCAAAACTCATAGCAAACACTAATTAACCCTAGCACTAGACCCCCTATACTGTCCAGAAGGACAATGCTCTCTATTCATCCCTACCATCTAATCAGTAAAAAAGCTCACTTTACCTATTCAGGCATGTCCAAAGGGGAGTTTCAGGTGTACTTTCCAGTCCAACTGGTGAATCTAAGCATTTTGAGGCAATGTAACAACTGCCTCATGTACACAGACACCCTCTCCTCCTACCACCAAACACTAATATTGCGAGAGATGCAATTATACAGCCAAACTGGAGGCAGAGCTCTCTCAACCCAAGACTTGAACTGACAGTCAAGAGGAGAAGGAAAATACTTGCAACACACCACCATTTTCACATAGACCTACTAAACCAACACCAGCAAATAACACACATAATTACATGAAAACATACTCGTAGGCTCTAATTAAAAATCTGCAAAAGCAATAGAGACCTCCAAAGCAGACACCCAAGCAACCTCCACACCCCATCACAAACCATGAAACACATACTTCACACAATCAGTGTGCCATGCAATCACAGCCCTTAAGGCAAAATAACATACCTAACACACTAGTCATAGGCGATTCTATAGTCAGGCACACTGATGTCCCACTAACTAGGCTGGACAAGGAGAAGGTTACTGTTAGCTGAATGTCGGGAGCCAGGATCCACCACATAACACAAGCACTCAGGTCACTCCAGAACAAGTACAAATATGACTCTATTATTGCCCATGTTGGTGTGAATGACCTGAGACGTACCTCCCTGGACTACATGAAACGAGACTTGGAAGAGTTCAGTGATCGCATAGCCCAGGCCGGTATGACACTGACCCTGAGTAGCATCCTGCCCTCACCAAGAATGATGTCACATAATAAAGAAAAAATGATCAATTTCAACAACTGGCTAAGTTTCTGGTGTCATTCAAAGGGGATCCAGTATCTGTCCACCTAGGATGACATGCTCGATAAGCCACATTGCTTCACAAGAGATGGCTTGCACCTGTCACCCTTAGGCTTTCAAATACTGGCCAAGGCTTTTGCCACCCCATAGTGCCTTTTTTAGGCAAGGCTCAAAAGACAAACCCACCACCGTAAATAGCACAAGTAACCAAAAACTGAGAGTAATGATACTCAACGCCAGAAGTTTAAACCTCAAAATGCATGCACTCAAGGCACTCCTTAGTAAGGAGAACATAGATAACTGTGCAGTAACAGAAACCTGGTTTAAGGCTCCAGAGAGCACACCAGCACTACCGGGCTATAACTCATATCATACTATTTGTCCACAGAACCCGGACCGAAACACAAAAGGTGGGGTGTATCCATATTCATCAAGGATACCCACACCTTCAGGTTAGTGACACAGCACATTGCCTCAGAGATCATCCATGTGCAACTAACAATGGGCAAAACTGCAATTCAAATTGTTACTTGCTACAGATCACCCACCATGACCCAGGACCCCCATTCCGCATTTCTGGAGACACTGGAAAATATGAAGGTCCTACCAAATGCCCTAATATTGGGTGATTTCAATTACACAAACATTAACTGGGAGAACTACTCAGTTACTAACTCCCTTGCCCAACGCTTCTTAGAATTTATAAACTCAAATGCCCTTGATCAACTGGTCAACACCACCACCAGAGGTGACAACATATTGGACCTGGTCATCACCTACATGGGCGATCGGTGTTCTACACCGGAGGTCAAACTCTCGCTGGTTAGGTCAGACCATAGACTAATCACTCTGGATATCCACATTCCGCCCCCACCCCCAATCAAGGAAACTGCCATGAAAAACTTTTCAAAAGCAAACTTCACATTATTTAAGACCGAGGTGAAAAGGTTCACGACCCCCATGCTAAAGGACAATGCTGTCCAAGCTGCTGAATCCCTTACAAAGGCACTCTATGAGCACCTGCAAAAATGCATGGATCGTGCTATCCCAAGCAAAACCAAGACTCACTCCTCCAAGAAAAGGAAATCAGTCTAGTGGATCCCTGCCATAAACAAGCTATACAATAGGAGGAGGAAACTAGTGCAGAAAATAGTAAAATCCCAAGAAGGAAAGACATCCCTGATCAGTATCAGCAAGAAGCTATGATCCCTCATAAAATCATCCAAGGCTAGCTTTGAAAGAAAAATTGCCAAGGACTCCAAAGATAACCACAAAGCATTCTTTAGCTATGTCAAGAACCTAAGTGCAAACTCTCAGATCTGCTCTGAGTTAGTGCAGAACGGCACAAAATACACTGAACCGACTGATTTTGCCAACATTCTGGCAGACAGGTTTAGTGCAAACTTCACCCCTCTCACCCCCTAAAGGGCTCATAACCATACCAGAAGAATGTAGTGCCCCAGCAATCACTGAAACACAGGTTAAAACTGCCCTATCCAAAGCCAAAAATACAGCTTCAGTGGGACCAGACGGTGTCCCAGGATGTGTCTTACACAAACTCTAAAATGAACTAACCCTTCACCTAAACACACTGTTCAAACTCAGCCTCTCTGCAGGCTATGTACCCATAGAGTGGTGCACAGAAATAGTTATCCCGCTCCACAAAGGTGGAGCCACAATGGACCCCTGGAACTATTGCACTATAAGCCTGACTAACCTGGTCTGCAAGGCTATGGAGCGCATCACCATGGAATTCATTAACAGAGACACTGGGAACCTTCAAACATTGGACCTTACCCAGTTTGGCTTTGTTAAGGGCAGATCATGCCTCCTGCACCAGGTGGACTTCTTTGAGACAGTTACCAAGGCTTTAGATGAGGGACAGGAGGTCCACACAGACTACCTAGTCCTCGCAAAAGCTTTCAACACCATTCCCCATTCTGGTATTATAGCCAAGCTCACCAGCCTGAACATAAACCCCTATGTCATGAGATGGGTTGCCAATTGGCTCACGGACAGAACCCACACGGTGAGAGTTGCAGGCTCTAGGTCCGACTCTAAACCAGTTACAAGTGGTGCTCTCCCAGGGCTCAGTCCTGAGACTCCTCCTATTTGGTATATACTTCTCAGAGGTACAGGCAAGCACAGGAAGACTATGGCTGAGCAAGTTTGCAGACAACTCCAAACTGGGGGCCATAATTGACTCTCCAGCTGATACAGACATCCTCCATAAGGGTCTCACTGAGACGGCTACCTGGAGTCAAAATCATGGCCTCAAGCTAAATGCCAAAAAGTGCATAGTCATCCCCTTTGGAAAAAACAATGTATCCATGAACTACCACATACGTGGGAGTCCTCTAAATACAGAAAATGTAATAAGGGATCTGAGGACTCAAGTAGATAGTAATCTCTCCTTTGATAATCATATTGCCAAGGTGGTTAGAAAATCCTTCTGTGTGGCCCACCTAATCACAAAAGGGTTCGATCTATAACAAAAGAGGTTATTGTGTCCCTCTACTCATCACTCATCAGCCCCATCATAGGTACAACACCCCATTTGGGATGTACCTTACAAGACACCTGTATCAGCTGGAAAGACCACAGGAGTACCTCACCAAGAGGATTACTGGCCTCAAACATATGCCCTATACAGCCCGACTGAAGAAACTCCAGCTGTACTCAGTTGCATACTGCTTACTCAGAGGTGATCTCTGCCTGACCTACAAGGCCATGTCCATCCCAAAACTGATGAACATTCTCCACCTAAAAAAGAAAAAATCTCCAAGACCCACATGCTCTAGGGATCTAAACCTCACCACAATGATAAATAGGATGTGCTGGAGGAATAGATTCCTGTCCAAGAGACTCCCCATGTTTTGGAACAGAATTCCAGTCTACGTTAGGCAGAGCCCCTCACAAACACTTTTCAAGAGAAACCTTGATGAGTGGATGGGAAACAGAAAATTTATCCTGGGGATCATTGCAGTGGCTCTGCTGGACAGAGGCACAGGGAACTAATGGCTCTGCTGGACCAAGGCACAGGGAACTAATCTAAGGGGGCGGCAAAAGCCAACACATTCTGGTTAGGCTTATAGATGCCCTCTAGCAGGTAGCTTAGTATTTACCTATGAACCTATGAACCTATGAGTATTGGTAAATACACCATTTACTGTGCATGGCCAACACTTTCTAACATGTTTTCACTTAACGTGGACATTGCAGAAATTATACCCACATTTCATTCACTTCAGTTTCTGTGCTTCCTGTCACACAAATGCAGTTGTCTAGCTTGATTGTGTTTAGACACAAACTGGTACAAGTGAACTCTGAACTGGGTGCCAATTCCCTGCCATTTTTCCTGATATCTTATAGAGGATGTGGCATGAGTTCATGGGGATAGAACTCCATTTAGAGCACAAAGGTGGTGTGAGGAGGAGTCCAAGATTTTTGTTGGACTGCTTGTTAATTCATATGATGGCTGATGCATGACAACTGTACTGGAATAGTGTGGAGCATCATGAGAGACTACAACCCCTTGGAGAGGAACAGGGCAAGTATGGCTCAGGTATGACTAATAGCCTTTTTATAATACATTGGTTTTGAAATCATTGTATCGATTCCATGGACAACAGTCCATAATTGTTTGACACAGTCAGGCAGGAGTATAAATACTCTGTCTATGCAAATCTTGCATACCTGATCAAATATCTCTTGCAACATTATATTAGCCAGCGTTTCAGTCAGTATAGATGCCTGTGGGTTCAAATCCAAGCAGCAGCAATTAGCCTGCATTAGTTTAAAAGATTATTATTCTGCAATCAATAACTTAGAGTAACATTGTACTCATTCCACATAGACATTTTGTCAGTTGTAATGTATAAAGCAAATATGAAATAGTCACACTATTTACATAATGTGCATAATGTTGATGAGATTAATGTACACTTTAACACACGTGGATGGCTTCACATTCATATGTGGATGTCATATAAATGCATCATGCACCAATGTTAGGTGAAGATAACTGACAGTTCACATTATATGGCAATATATGAAGATTTTGCCATCAGCTGTGTTAATACTATGCTCCTTGTGCTACTGTGATTAACCACAATGCAAGACAGTAACCAGTACTGATAACAATATGAGGAAACAGTCATTCCTATATGTATAATAGGCTCCATGGTTTAGTGTGCAGTATATAGTATGTGTCAGTTCTCATTCCTGCTATGAAGTTTGTGCACACACAGGTCCCACACTTCAAATATTTTACAATGTCCCTTCAGACATGTGAATTTTACTTCTTAGACTGTGATTTCTTCTGTCGGTAGTTCAGATAATGCTCAGGTCTAGAGAATGTTGATGCGGGGTGTCAGGTATTCAAATCCACCTGTGTGTCAAACATTATTTAAGGTATTCTTTCTCATACCATTTTACCTTGTGATCTACTGGATGGATATTTTATGCTTTATTTAATTTACCGGTATCGCACCCCTGCTTATACCTTTCCACCTGTAAGTGCAACATATCTTGACAAAGCCAACAGTAATGGGGTGACAAAGGCTCAATAGAGGGGCATTTTATAATTATTTCTCTTAGAAATTTAGACACTTGCTGGAATAATAGGTTTAGTATTAGTATGCATTTTCTGAAGGATATGAAATCTGACATATAGATGTATGTTATTATACAGTGATTTCATTATTCATTGATTTGGTAGAAAACAAAATTATGACTTAAACATCTGGACATTTTGCAAATATCTGTGCAGTGGAGTACTA
This sequence comes from Protopterus annectens, assembly GCF_019279795.1. Lineage (NCBI taxonomy): Eukaryota > Metazoa > Chordata > Ceratodontiformes > Protopteridae > Protopterus > Protopterus annectens. The sequence goes on from NC_056735.1 coordinate 1,909,473,763, forward strand.
TGCTCCTGCATTATCTGGATTATGAACACATTGCTATAATGATTATGACACATTTTGTAATGATGATACACAAAAAGTTAAAGCAACACACATACATGGTCTGAGGTGCTCAAAAACAGAAATGCCTAAATGTCTGTGCTCCTTATTAAGGAAACATTTGGCAGGGATCATCATAGACCACTCCTATTTCCCATTCTAGTTCAAAAACTAAAAGAAATAATTATGCGTGTGCAAATACTTTGCCATCAGTCATGCAAATGAGTTTTCGAGCAATGCACTTTACTAAGTAATTTTGATGGAGAGAAAGTAATATAAGTGTCTTGTATTCCTTGTTTATTTTTATTGGCTTAATGTAGCCAAAATATGAGGAATAAACTGTAATATTGTCTACTTACTACTTAATATAAATAATTTTTTCACTGAAACACATTACCCTTACGAATTAATTCTAATGATATGTTAACACAGGACACATACTTTCAGAATAGTATTAATGAATGCAGTGTTTTGTATGTTTGGCTTGTAGTTACCTTGCACAGTGTACACATATCACAAAGTACTGTCACTGATCCCCAAAATAAATCAAGAGTTTCATACAATGACCCCAAGATAAGCATTCAAAAATGCAGGGGTGGCACTCCAATGTCTGACATCTGTAAGTATCAGTCTTCATATAACTGCTCATTGCCACTTAACGTGAAACCAATAGATATCATTCACAACACAACAATTTCTATGAGGGATATGATGCAGGAGTTATCCCTACAGTATACAGCGAGTTATGATCAATACATTGCTGTTTTGTCTGCCTGTCACAACACATTGCTCATTCACCCAAACAAATGTCATGTAATCTACAACTGTCTGCTGTCTGGCCCTTGTAATAAGATTTCTCCTATAGCATCAGCAGTTGATATAGTGCTCTTTAGATGGTAGGCTTAGATAGGGAGGTGTTTGAATCCAGTAATGAATAACTAGTGAGAGTGTGTGTGACCTTAGTATTAGGTAGAACTGGCTTATCCAATAACTCTGGTGTGCATATTTCCACTGAGGGGAATCATTTAGACCAGAAGAGTGCTCCCCCCAAAATGTCAAGGCCATCTGCTTTGAAATTCAAAGATTATTTTATCCCTTCAAATTTGTATCAGCAGTTGATACAATATTTACTAGGTTGTGGACTTAGACAGACAGGTGTTTGAATCTAGCAAGGACTAACTAGTAAAAATAGGTGTGACTTTAGGAATAAGTAAGACAGGCTTACTTATCCAACAGATCTGGTAGATAAACTTCCACTCAACACTTCCACTTACTTTTAAGCCAAACATCTGCAAAACAAAGATGACGTCAACCCTTCAAACATGTTCTGTCTCATACTTGCAAAGCAGAGGATACACACTCCTCTAGCCTGTGGCCTTAGGAAGGTGTTTGAGTCCAACAATGACTGGTATGGTTGCATGTGACTCAAGTGTTATGCACTGTGGCTTATCTGACAGACCTGGTGTGTACACTTTCACTCAGTAGATATATCTGTATGGGAAGAAGGTTCCTACAACTGTTTCATTCACTTTTAAACCAAACATTTGCCTTGCAACACAATGATGTTGTCATCCCTTTAAATATGTTCTGTCTCATACTTGTAGTATAACTTTTTCTATGTTATGACCAATTAATACATAGTGCAATACAGTGTATTCATAAATAAGGATTCAAATCTAGCAATGTATAAGTCATGTATGTATGTATGTATGTATGTATGTATGTATGTACAGTGACAGTCAAAACTGCCTTATCATAAAATGGTAATATGGTTGACTGAGACTTGTGTGAACACTGACATGGCTTAAAGACTTTGAACAATCAAAAACATTTTAATGGATATATGTCAAAACATTGCATACATCAGATTTCAAAGTGTGTGGTTAGCCTCCTATGGCAGAAGCAGTTAATACATGGCTCTTTAGAATGTGGACTTAGGCAGTGGCTCAAATCCAGCAAATTTCAACTATTGCAGTTGTGTAACAGGTAATCAGTTTTGTGTAGCAATGGGGTCATCAACAGAAGTAATGATGATTAATCATCAAGGTTAATAGTCGGGGTCCATATTAAGTCAGCGAAATGGCATTATAGCAAATTCCATTTCGCCGACACATATAGAACGAAAGCTGACAACAGTAAAAGCTCAGGTCAGCGATTTATTTTTACAGGGGAAAAAATCACTTGGCCTGAGCCATGACATTGCCCTTTACTCCACTGTAGTGCGATCTCAGAGTTGGTATATTTAGTTATGGGGGAGTGAGGGGCATATCCCCCCACATTGGGGGGTGTGGGGGGATGAAGCCCTCCACTCTGCAATGTTTTAAATTGTGTGTTGTGTTTTGTTGGTATATCGATTTTTTTCCTTGGGAAAAAAATCGGTGACCTGAGGTTTTGCTGTTGTCAGCTTTCATTGAATATGTGTCGGCGAAACGGCATTCGCTGTAATGCCATTTTGCTAACTTAATATAGACCCAACAGTTGCATGATTACACCATGTTCATAACTCAAAGACATTTTAGGTAAATCATATAGTTTCAAATATACCTCTGAAGTCATCCAGTCAAGTGCTTGCTTTCTAACAACTGCAGGAATGATTTGTTCACTAGTATCAGCAGTTAATATGCAGTTCTATAGTGTATTAAGTAGATAGGCAGGGGTTTGAATCTGGTAATGCATGTGGTGAAGGCAATAGTGACAGACAGGACTAGATTACTTGCAAGATGATGATATGCAAGATCACATACATGTATGAACACTAACAGAGCTAAAGGTCTTTGAGATCTATAATGCATTTTGGGTGAGTGGGAGAAGTGGGAGAAAACAGCTCAGTTTTGTAACCTTTTAATGGAAGCTGTATGTATTCAAACACAATGCACAAGTTATCCCTTCAACACTTTTGATATGAAATCGTTTTGGCATCATCAATTAGTGCATGGGCCAAGAGGAAATTGATGTACATAGCATGTATTTGAATCCAGTGCTGTATGACTTTTATTATTTTGCTCACAATCACATGGGTGCAGGCAAAAATTGCTTTCTCCGCAGATCTTAATTTGCATCATGCTGCATAGTGGTCACAAAGTTTATAGGGCATTTTTTTATGACAGCTTTTTATGATTTTGGGATGGGTAGATAATATTCATCCAGTAATTGCTGTACTTCCTTATGAGCATGCCCTGTATAATGATATGATCCACCGAGTGACAGTTAACACAAAGCACAAGAAGTAATCATCATTTTGGAATAGTTAATGTCATCTGTTGTTTTGTGGAAAAAACTGCAGTAAATTTGTCCCGTGCAGCATTCCTCTGCCAATGGCCATGCAATGGAGACAGTGGCTGATGCATGAAGGACATCAACATTGTTATAAGCGGTATATATCTGTTGTATGTAATCTCTAGCACTTTTTACAGTTCAGTTATGAACCATTGCACATGTCCATGGGGTATGTTGCCTGTTGTGATCTAGGTTTTATGAATGTGTTGCACAATGCTCAGTTCAGGAGAAATTTTGATTTACGATATGATAGTTTACTGCGGATGTGTACTTTTTCAGACTGCATTAAATGTGTATGTGTGGCAGCAGCAGGAAGTACACATGCAATACAATGCATACATGGCTTCAGTTGCTTTGCACTACAATCACATATAATCAGAAAAAATGTTGCATGCAGCAGTTACCATTAGACAACACTGACATCAGACTCACTTGTGTTGTGATTACTTTTTCTAGGGGCTAATTATCATGAGTGATCTTTTTTTCACAAATACCTAATCATGTCCATAGTCATACAATGGCATTCATGCACACACACACACACACACACACACACACACACACACACACACACACACACACACACACACACACACACACACACACACACACAAAACGGATGTTACTGGACTGCCATCACCTGACTTCAGTCTTCCAGGATTTCTGTCATAGTATATTTTTCTTGACATGTCTCACATCTCCTGTGTTATATTTTTAAATCTGCACCAAGGTACTACAGCATAATCCTATATTAATCTAGCTTTTCAATGTGACAGTTATGTTTCTGTGGAGATCCTTATGCATTGTGCCACATACTGATTTGGAATGTATTAACTTAATTACAGTTCCTACGCTTCCCAACATGTATGTTGCTGCCATAGTTCTTTTCATTTCCAATATCAGTACTTGTATGGTCAGTATATCAAGGTGTCCCTTAGTTTCCTAAATTGGTACACAGTATTTTTTTTATTTATGTGCTTTCTTATAGCCCTTGTATTGGTGAAATGATACATATTAGGCATCTGAATTTGCAAATGTGTGTAACCTGCATGTCTGTTTAAACAACTCTCATTTCTTCATTCTGAGTATTTTACTGCCCTGTGTTTTCCTTAACTATTATCATGACAATGACAGTGATGTTCCCACATGTAAAATAATTCACTCAATGCCATTTACAACTTTGTCTTCCTTTCTTGTACATTTGTAATTGCTAGCCTTTTATGTATTCCAAGTTGCCCTGTATGTTGTGCCATTTAATGAACTCTGCTTTGTGTACATTCCTTTGTTTACATTGTGTACATAATCACTGCTCTACATCAATGAGGCTGCTAACTGTTTTTGTGGGGTCTAGTAAGGACTGCCCAATGTGTAGAAAAGCTTGTAGTCTTGTATATGCAATTAGTTATGCTAATAAATACACACAGCCAGCTGATCATGTTTGCCTTAGTGAGACGTGTGCTATTAACGAATCCCTAGGAACATATAAAATGTGTCCCTTTTTGGGTCATTGCTCCCCCATTATTCCTAATGTTGTCCAGAACTCTTGATCAAAGAAGTTTACAGATATTTTGGGCTGTTCCAAGTACAATTTGTGGCTCTTTGGAAAAATTGTTGTGGGTTGGAATCAGTACATAAGAAAGACGTGGGATTAGACACTGCTCCCTTCAGAGAATGCTTACAAATGTAAAACTCATTATACTAGTAACTTTCTATGAATATAAGATAAATGTTTAAAATCTGTTCATGATGTCAAGTCTTTAGCTCAGATTCTTTAGCTAAGAAGTTGAAAGGGCAGAGGGGAGTTGCAATGGGTTGTACACTGTAGTTCTGACACTAGCAAGCTGAGATACATTTCTGGTAGTGAATTGAAATACAGTTCTGCATCATAATTTATGTATTTATTTACTCACTTGATCTCAGTCAATTGAGACATACAGTCATGCAAGTAGCTATGAATGATGGACAGAAGTAAGTCTGTGTGTGTGTGTGTGTGTGTGTGTGTGTGTGTGTATTCATAGGCATGTGCACAAGTGGACATGACAGCATGGCTTCCAACTCCCCCCAATTTTGTCTCATATTTGTAGTCTTCTTCTGATAAAATTTGTGGTTTCCTAGTAATGTGTGGACTGTAATCACTAAATAATGACAAAGATGAATGCTTCCTTTTATTTGTTTGTCCTTTAATAACCAGGAAAGGCCGACTGATCAATGGCCAACTTTCAGCAGAGGCCCTAGGAGAAAAGCTCCAGAACAGATTCAGAAGCATTTAAATAGCAGTTAAGTAACTATATACAAGAATATTGACGACTTTCTTTTAATCCGCTATCTTGCAATTTTTGTCGTCTTGTTCTGAAACGCGCAGAATGAGACGTGTTAAAAAAAAAAAAAAAAAAAAGTAACTATATACAAGGAGAGAAAGGCTCACATCAGATTAAATATTTTACAATGAATTGGGGAAAAAGTTTCAAAAAGAACACATATAAAACATTTTACTGTAACTGATAGGTAATTATATAAGGGGAAAAAATCCACACAACAGATATTAACACAGACTGAACTACATTTAGAGAAATATTAAGAATACACTATGTACTGTCATGTAACAAAACACACTGCAGAAGTGGTCTAATAATGTATGGAGCTGAAAAAATAACAGAGTATTCTGGTGTCAAAATAGGCAGGGGAATAGAATAAGATAAGGTGGATTAGTGAGCAGGAGAGAAAATTAATGACATGGAGAGATTTAATATTAGAAAATTAGAATGTTATGGGAGGACAAGAGAGAATAAAATAGTGGTAAGTGTCAGCTGTAGAGGTAGACAAGCTTACATTAGTAGTATGGTATCATTAAAGTGAGAGCTCCCTTTGATGTTTGGCCATTACCATCAGCTAAGATATGGAGATGTTAGTAAATTTAGAGTGAGAAAGGCATAATTATAGTGAGTAGCGGTCAAACATCTGTTATGATGGTTGTGCTTGTATAGTTCCTGGTGTCAGACAGATATTTTTTTAGATTGTTCTTGAAACTGAAAGGTTGCTAGTATGTTTCAGTGACGAGGGGATAGAGTTCCAGGAGTGGGAGTTTTTTCAGACTGCAGCTTTCTTGGTACACAAGGGATATATTAAGATCTGTTCCTGATTTGGGGCTCTTTCCTTGCTTCTTGAACTAAGGGGCATGAGGACTGTAATGGGGTGCATTATCTGGTTCCCACAGCAGGAAGCTGAACTACATTTCTAAGTCTTTGCTTATTTATTTGATTGCATACATACATATAAGGTATATAAAGCCATATAAGCAGCTGGAACTGAAACTCACATTTGTGTGTGTGTGTGTGTGTGTGTGTGTGTGTGTGTGTGTGTGTGTGTGTGTGTGTGTGTGTGTGTGTGTGTGTTTATAAATATTTGGTTCCTGTATCCAGGAGTAGTTATTGTGTAAATAAAGAAATTAGTTATATAAAACAGGGCCATTTTCATAGGAGCTACGTTTTTTGGTTACTATTATTGGTTTTCTTGTTTTGTTGAGTTTTCTAATGCCTGACTGTGAATAAAATGGACAATACAAAATCTACAAGGTTAATATTAATGTTGTAACTATAAATAGATTTTTAATGTAACCTTTTTTTTTTTGCAGGCTCGAGGGTATAAATATATTGTGTTGGGTTACAAAAGAGACTGTCTGGCAAGTCTTCAAGTAATTAATAAGCTGCTTCCTGTAGTGCAGGATTAGAAGTATTTAGTCTTAGTTTGTCTGTTGTTTGACTCAGACAAGTCAGTTTGCCAGACTGTCTGCCTCTGAAAAGGGACACTTGCATCCTGTGAAAACATATTTAGTAAAAACACACAGATTATAAAGTAAATAGTAGCTACCATGCTAAAATCAGTGAAGGCTATATTGTACAGTGTATAATCAAGTGATACTCTCCATGAGACATTTCTACAGAAATCTTAGGATATCTGGTCATGTTATTCATCATCAGTTGTGCAAATGACAGAGAATACACCACACAATAGCAGGTAACCTACGGTTAGCATGGGTCCTTGCTGTTTCACATATTAAAATTAGTTTAGTAGATGTAAATCCATCATGTATGCCACCTGATTCTCATATAAGTTTTAAACGAAGGCCACTTATATAAGTTTTATTACTGATAGTTTCCCTATTCATACTGAGACTTATCTGAAATGTTGTCTCTCACATGCTTAACTCTAGGTTCTGAGTTAAATTGACACTAAATGAAAATGACAGAAATGTATGTGTAGACTTATTTTTTCTGTAAATAGTTTGTAATTTTAAAATAATGAATATTATATGTTTATCTGTTTAACAATAAACTGATCCAACACCCCCCCTGTCTATTACAAAAAAGAACACAAACCACTACTCTGCTCTCATCTTCTGGCATACTGTTTCAAAAAATTCTATGGCCTCCTTCAATAATTTTTTCATCTCAGAATTCCCACAACCTGTGTTGATTATCTGCCCTTTCTTCTCCATACTTCCAACAATCACCTAATTCTCTATACCTTTCCTTCTTGAATCTGACTACAGTCTTGTCCCAACACTACAAATGTAAGGGAACATAAGGTAGCAAATGTAAATAGCAACTCCAAAGAAAATGAAAAGGATTTTTCCTTAGCATGTATTTTAGACAATTCAGTAGATGAAAGTGAAATCAAAGGAATAATCAAGAATAATAGGAGATTCTTAATGAATTGTCAAGAAATTAAAAATGTTATTGGGGAAGACCCTCTCTATGTCTCTAAAAGAGGGAAGAGTTTTAAAGACTTTTTTAAGAAATGGAATTTATGCTCAAGTATACCTGATGTTTTGGAAGTGGGGATGAAAAGATGTAACAGTAAGTTATGTCACTATATGAAAGAAGTCAAGAATTATGTAGTGAAAGCAAGAAGCTTTGAAATTAGGTTGAATAAATTGCATAACTGCAGGTCCAAATATGTGGTATATATGGCTTTGTGTAAATTATGTCTAGCATTTTATATAGGAAGAACCATTACAGAATTCTACATGTGACTGAATGAATATATAAGAGCAGTAGACAAGACTGATGTAAGCAATGCCTTGGCTAAACATGCTAAGCAAAAACATTTGTTAGAAAAAAATAAGGTATGCTTCAAATTTGTAATAATTGATGAAATGAATGTTTTTTATCATAGGTTTGATGCAGAAGATGAACTGGATTGGAGAGAATATTGCTTGCAAATTAGGCTGAATGCATATGTATACCCTGGTTTAAATGATAGGGGAAACTTTAAAGTTGTTCTTAGAAGGAAAGGGTTAAGGCATTAAGTGCTTTGTGTCACATGTTATTGTTATTATTTAAATAGGTGTGTTCATTATACAACTTGGTCTGAAGAAGTTCCATGAAGGGAATGAAAACACTTACCAGTTGGATTTTTATTTAATAAAGTCATTTTGTATTTTTAGCCATTTGCTTTTTATTACTTTGCCTTTTTACATCTATTTTCATTTGTTTGTATGGAGTTTCATGAGGTATTATTGGATTTTATAACTTTTACAAACAAAGATTTGGCTCCCAACCTGAATTAAATTCGAGTTTTTTGCTGGTACCATCAGGATTTACTCTACATGACATACCTAAGGATTCATTGTTGGACAATGGAAAAGGTTTGGTGGAAAAAGTGGCTTCCCAGTCTGAAAGGGTGAATCCTGTTAACAGCAGTGTGGGTGCCCCTGGACATTCAAATTTGGGTGCTATTCCAAAAAAAGATTTAATAGCACTACAGCAATATCTAAGCCCACTGACAACTTGTTGTTTAATTGTCTCAAAGGACCAGATAATCCATTTTTATTGGAACCTAATTTACTGAACAACACTGCTGCTATTGAATTGTCAGTAGGTGATGAATTCAACACATTAGAAAAAAATGTGTTGAAATTTAAAAGACTACAGTGGGACACTTTATTTTTGAAGCCTGTTTATCATCAAATAGAGAATCTAGTGGCTTAAGAGTAAAGTATGCCCCTGCAGTAGACACTTTTTTCTAAAGAGCTCTTAGATGCTTGGCAAGCCCTGAATGAAAGTATAGGGCTTCACTATGTGAGGCTATTGTTGGAAAAAATACAAAACTATGAATACATTCAATAATATTATTATTTTGAGCTATAACAGGCTTAAAATGCTATTTCAGTAAGCAACTTTGAAGCTAAATGGTCTAGAATTCTGGATAAAGTTGCAGCTGAAAATGATAATCAAAAGAAATGTAAAATGAAAAAAAATTGCTAGAGACAGAAAGGATTATGAAGAATGGGTGAACTGTTTCTTTAACAATAGCACTGAGTGTCCTGAATCTGCTGCCATTCAAACTAATGAAGAGAAGGAAGTGGGCGGAGCTGCAGGAAGTGACAATGATGTTGCTAGGCAGAATAGCAGAGCAAAATGCAGGAGAATGAGCTCTGAAGTGGGGTCAATAGATTATGTGACTGAAAACAGAGGAAAACAATTTGCAAAAGAAAGACAAGGAAATAATTATTATCAAAATACTAGCACCAAGTCCAACAAAGGAAATTTTCAAAATGTGGATATATATCAAGATTGAGGGACAGTTATGAAATTGTGGGCTGAGATAGCAGCCAAAAAAACCACAGCAACAAGGGGGGAATCAATCAACAAAAGGAAATTTCTTCTTGAAAAAAAGAAGATGGCAAGAGGGATTTCAGGACAAAAAGAATTATAAAGGAAAGAAGTGGAACAATTACAATAATTGAACCAAGGTACTGTGACTGACACATTTAAAATTATTGGGTCTATATTAGATGAGCGACCATTCCAATGTTCAAATCATAGATGGTCGACATCATATGATCAAACATCAGAAAGGTCGAAGGTGAAAGTCAATGGCTTTTCACCTGCAGAATGGGAAATTTTCCCTTTCTGCACTGAAGTGCATTCTTGGAGTTAGTATATTTAAGTAGGGGGTGTGGAGGGTCTTGCCCCCCCTGCTCAGAGTGGTAATGTAATATTTTTTTTTATTTTATTATATAGTCGATGTTTCGAACTTCACTCATATGAGTTCGCTCATGTGAGATTCGAAGTTTTGAAACTTCGACTATATAATATAGACCAAAATTATTAATTTGTCAAATGTGGTATTAAACTAACATCATATTATGGCATTAAGCAGGGAATTGACTTTTGTGCCTTCTGCTAGGGCTGACTTGATAAATACCATTAATGCACTTAGAGAGTTTGTCGGAAAATTACATTAAAATGCTTATTTAAAGACTGTAACAACTCTAATAAGGTTCAGGAAAAAGCATTATTTAGAAAATCTAGCATGTTTAATCCAATTCTCAGGCCAGAATTGGAAGCTTTTTTGGTAACGTGAGAATGATGAGAGAAAATTATTGTATGAGAAAAGTGAACCTGTATTTTATAATTTAAGCAAACAAGAAAAAAATGCATTGTTTGAGTTAAAAAATGACACTAAGCTGTGTATTACGAAAGCAGATAATGACAATGCAGTTGTGGTGCTTGATACAACATTTTATGTACAAAAAATTACCCTGATGCTAAATGACGACAAGTTTTATCAAATAGCAATGTGGGCATCTGTTAAAAAATCATATGGAGTTGTTGATGCTTGTATAGAATAATTAATTTAGATAACTTGATTGACAAAGAAGCAGCTGAGTTTTTTAGAGTAGAAAAACCCAAACTGGAAAGGTTTTATGGACTTCCTAAAATCCATAAAAACCTGATTGCCCTGATTTTAGACCAATAGTAGCCAGTCAAGGCAGTAAGATGGAACCTCTAGTCATCTTCGTAGATAAATATTTAAAGAAGTTGGTCGTACAAAGTACATCTTATATTAAAGATTCCTTTGAATTTAAAAGTTTAGTGAAGAATGTGAAAATAGATGACTCCATGTGGTTGGTTACAGCAGATATTGCCTCATTATATTTTGTAATACCACTAACATTGTGTACCTAGCTTTCTGTACTACATGTTGTTCATTCTATGTGGGCATGACCACAAGAATGTTTCGTGATAGGATTAGGGAACACATATATGACATAAACAGAGGGGGCAGGAACCAATGCCCTGGCTAGGCATGTTTTAGTATCAGGGACAACACACAACTTTCAATTTATGGCAATTGAGAAAGTTCAGCTAGGATGCAGAGGTGGTGCAATTAGGAATTTGGTAGAGACTAAAGAACTTGAATGGATTATTAGGATGCGTGCCAGCATGGGCAAAGGCCCAAATGATAAAGTTTGTATTAAACCGGTTTTGGTTAATAAGCCACTATGCAGATAAAGTCTCTATATATGCACTATGTATTTTTATTCATTTAGTTGTCGACTCACAGCAAAACGTTGTCCGTTCGATTCTCAGCTAAAGTGTCTTCTGTGTGGAGACATGCGTGAAGGGACGTACCTTAATTGAAGGTTGTGCGTCAGAGCTAGTAACTCGGCACGTAAACATCTTCTACCAATCATTAGCAGACCGGAGTTCCACTGTGGCGACCCCTAACCGGGAAAAAGCCGAAAGACACAAAATAGTTGATATGTCTCTATCTAGTGCTTCTCCTTTAAATCAGTGGCTATTAAGCTAATTGTTTATTGGGAACTGACACTGATAGGCTGTTGCTTATAGGTTCATAGGTTCATAGGTTCATACTAGGCTATCTGCCCGAGGGCATTTACAAGCCTAGCCCATAGTTTTGTGGCTTACGCCACCCCTTTAGTATGGGGAACTATACCCATTATTTTGCTGTGCCTCTGTTGAGCAGTGACACTGAGGTAATCCCTGGGGTATATCTTGCTGTTTTTAAAACTCCCTGTGGAGTTCATTGATTTGTCTGATGAAGTAGCTCTGGCTATGAAAGCGCTCACCATTTTTGTACTGTGGATTAAACTTTGGAGCTTTATTTGATACTATCTGCTGTGGTCTGGTGTTTCCTATATTTTTCTGCAAATACTAGTTGTTTGGGAACCTGGTCTGCTCATACCACTTTGTACTTTTTATTTGTTGATTTAAATAACTTTGTTCATTATACAACTTGGTCTGAAGAAGTTTCATGAATGGAATGAAAGCACTTACCATTTGGATTTTTATGTAATAAAGTCATTTTGGGTTTTTAGACATTCGTTTTTTATTAAAATTAAAATATAACTTTCTTGAATAGTGCATATATGAAAAACATCACCCTGGCTTTATGTACAATTTTTGTCCTTTGTAGATATTCCCTCAGATTGATTGCACACTGCAATATTAATTCCATGTGCAGGTTTTACCACTTTAACATTACTTGGCTCTTAACCCTATGAATTATGGTATCACTAATGAATTTACATTACATTGCTATCTCATTGGGTCCTCTAAAATATTGCCTAACTGCTTTACTAAATGAATCATTTTTCACGTTTCCCAACATGCTTCTAAAACTCCAGCTGTGTAACACTTAATGTGCACAATTTCACACTCCCTCCAGCATAAGAAGAATATAAAACTGTATAAGGCACTCTTCATTCAGCTGGATTTCAGTTATGATGAAGTATATTTGTAATGTTTGCAAATTATATAACAAATATGCATATCCCTGTTGAAAATCTGATGACAATAAATGTGATCCTTAGAAATGCAGGCAACTTATAAAAATAAGGAACACACACACACACACACACAAACACACATATCTATCTATGTGTAGTATTTGTGAGTTTGTGTCTGCCTGTTTCGTCACACAAGTATAGTTAAGTACAGTATTGGGAGTCTAGATGTGTGTTTTGTGTTCAGACATGCATGTGGGTGAATGGGGGAATGTTTATGTGACTGTAATTGACTGAGGTGGACCTCGTTGTTGATGCTTGGATATGTGTGTATGGCAATATTTGAGAATTAATATGTGTGAATGTGTGTGTGTGTGTGTGTGTGTGTGTGTGTGTGTGTGTGTGTGTGTGTGTGTGTGTGTGTGTGCACATTTCTGATGGGTGTCATCAGCCAACATTCCAGTGCATAGCCAGCATCCCCTACTAGATGGGTGTACAGGATGTCCCCCCTGGCAAATGCTTGGTACAGCTGTGAGGCATGCCAGATGTGGGAGTCATGATAACCTCTAGGGCTGCCAGCACACACACTGATGATAATGCCCTAGGCATTGCACATGACCTGGCAGTTGATGGAGTGATGTGTGTGTGTGTGTGTGTGTGTGTGTGTGTGTGTGTGTGTGTGTGTGTGTGTGTGTGTGTGTGTGTGTGTGTGTGTGTGTGCGTGAGTATGTGTGCGTGTGTGTGTGAGCGTGTACATGTGTGTGTTTCCATCTGTCTATGTGTGAAAGCATATAGTGGGATATCTTTGAAAGGATGATGCATGGGCCTCTAGAGGGAATACTACCACCTTCATGTCTGACAGTACTATTGTAGTACAGTGTGCAAAACACTACCAACTACAAAAAGCAGAAACAAATACAATAAAATAAATTATCACATCAGTAAATAAATAAATAAGTAAACAAATACACCAGTAGTACTTGTATACTTAACTATAAGGCATTTAAAAGCTTTCCTAATCCCTCATAGGTATAAACAGGGTGTTATCTCTCATGTAGGGTAGCACATCTTATGGCCAGATATCATTGCATGCAATAAACAATTTGTTTGTTTGTGTTGTTTGTGTCTTTTTGGCTTTTCCCGGTTAGGGGTCGCCACAGAGGAACTCCGGTCCACTAATGATTGGTATTTGATTTTTATGTGCCGAGTTACCAGCCCTGACACACAACCTTCAACGAAGGTAAGCCCATTCACGCATGTCTCCATGCAGAAGATGCTCTAGCTGAGAATCGAACCGGACAGCGTCTTACTGCGAGGCAACAACGCTACCGCAGCACCACCACCATGGTGCATGCAGTAAACAATAAATACCATAATTGAAACTTTCATCATTCTGAACAATGTGCTGTACTGCTTCTGCTTGCATGTTTTGGGGTGCTAACATGTTTTGCATACCAGTGCTACCCTGCCATATCTGCTTTCTGCTATGCTTACATTTTTCTACTTCCAGTTCTCTCATAGTCTTCTACTCAGCAGACTCATAAATAACATAAAACAAGTGAAAAAGACAAACTTCAAAGAAGCATGACTGCTGATATTCTATATTACAAGGCCTGCTGATGTCATCCACCTTAAGAGTGCTGGCTGACACTCTAATATCAGGTAAACTCCATGTTGCATGTGATAAGTACTGCGAGCTATATTGTGTAATAGTAAGCAGGTAGGGGTTCTATACTCACAGGAGCCAACTCTGTTTGCATGTGTAAATATATCCCTGTGCAGTGCTACAGGCATGCCCGTATGGGCTATCCCAGTGCAATGGTTATGCACTGTTTGGCCCTGTGACTAGCTGCTGGCCCTAAATTGGTCTCCTATACATAATCATAACTGATGTCCGCCACCTGTCTGACCCGGACACAGGATATTTGTAGACGTTTCAACTCAATCACCACACTTTCTAAATTTTTAGTTCAGATAACCCAGGTGACATGTAGCAAGGGCAGCAGACCTTATCGCATAGTATGAATGCATGACTACACTAACTGCCCCCATTGTCCCTGATAGACTGTTCTACACATATGCATCTAGAGGACCCATGCACGTATACTGCCATACCTTGCTGACATCATATTTCTACTGTGCTGCCATGCCATCCCATGCTGTTATATTGCCACCATGTGTCCATAGTGTATCTCCTCAGACTCCTGGAGCAGAAACATATACAGGTCCATGACACAAGTGTCATTCTGTAACACTACTGCCAGTCCAACATCATGCAACAAAGATACCCAAAGTGTGATGTGTAGTCATGACACATGCCAGCATACAGTACCTGTTGTGGTCCACAAGTAGCATAGCAAAACAATACTGCACTACACAAGTACATCTCAAGTGATACAGTCACCCTGTGCATCAGACACATAGTAACATTTCCCTGCATCAATGGCACGGATGGCAGGGATGTGGCAGAGGTATCATCACATGCACAGGTTGGTATGGGGGTGCTGGAGGCCTAAGCTTTATCAAACAGTTGACACCATATGTGTGAGTCAGGAGGGGTGCAGATTGGATGGGCCATGGAGAGGTCTCTAGTGTGTCTCTAGGTTACCTGCATGTGACAATGGTGTTAGTCAAGCCCAGTGCTACCCCTACACATGTACAGCTGTGGACCATATATGGTAGAGTGGACAGTTCACCATCTCTAGTCATGAACATAGGAATTGACTATGTCAGGAGTAGCATTGGCACCACCAAGCCCAAGGTCAGATGCAGTGCTCGTACCTGACAGTGACTGCAAAATTCTGGGACTGTGTTCCCCATGGAACCACCCAGGGCCATGTTCCCATGGCCTGCCACATCATGTTGTGGACAGCACACTTCTCTCTGTAGCACTGGCGGTACTGCCACTATGGGAGTGTGACTGTTCATGACAATGTGGACTCTCCACAGATGGTGTCACTGACCTACATCCACATGTCCAACTCCCATCTCCAACCAGATGTTCCAGCACAGACAATGTGCAATCCAGGAAAGACATTGTCTCAGCCCACTGTCTGTGTACTGCATCAATGAACTGATCTAGGGTGTCTCCAGTGCGGTGGAGGCAGTCCCAGATATCAGAATGTGCTGTGTCCATAACCCTAAGCATCCATCTGTTGTTGCATTCAGAATGTGCCTGTGCCTCCAGACAGCCCGAGACATGCGCAGAGTGACCAGTGATGTGACACCTGCAACTGGTGTTGGATGGAAAGCAGTCCTACTATGAGCACCTTTGTTAATTCACATGTGTGGGACCTCACCAGCTCTCTGGGTATGGCCAGTGTCTACAATCACTGATGCCATAGTTGCCACACTGTCTTGTTCAATGTCACCACCCTCTGACTGTCCAATATCTGTGGCCTCTGGGGACTGGGTATGTGTGGGCATACTGACTGTGTGCAATGACAATGAGGCCAGAAGTGGGATCTAAACCTCTGGGATAGATTCAGCCACCAAACAACCCCACCTGTGCTTCACTATGGCCACCACCATCACCAGAGTCTGGTGAGACACTGACATCAGGTTTTGAGTTGCACAGCCTCTAACCGCCCTGGCCACCTGTGAAAATCAAGACAAAAGCAGTACATTACTACCTGCACTTTTATGTATAGTAATCCACACAGATTCATACAAATGAGCATCCACAACTGCATTACCAGTTTCACATCTTCTCATCTCCACTCCCATGCACAACAGATAACATCACACCAGCATACACAGACAAGTCAAGCCCTTTATAACATGCACTTCTGCCACATCCTGTTACAGTTGCCAGCATAATAAGCCTGTAAGGTATGTAATATGACACTATATGTGATAGAACTACACATAAAACCCAGTATACTTATCTTGAGAATTATATGATAGCCCTAGTGTCACTACCTCAGGCATGTAGCATCTCCCTTTTGTGTTTATACAGGTATCTTATAGGTTCATAGCTGTTTACTAGGCTAATGACCACAAGGGCCTTTTTAAGCCTAGCCGTGCATCCCAAATCCCTGATGAATTCTGATGCCCTTGGAGTAATTGCCTCATGTATACCAGGCTGTGTAGCCATTCATAACTATAAGTGCAGATGTGTCGATGGTCATTCAAATACACACCTGTGACTAACTAGTCTATGAACTGTAGTTAACTGTTCCAGAATGAAACATACAAATATTCTACTCTGGCTAAATGCAACATTTGTACATAGGGTAATATGGCAGCCCTTAACTTTCATAGGGTATATATGATCCATAAAAAACAGTATTACACTTACCAGGTACAGGAACATGGATTTGAGCCACACCTGATGGACCTATTAAAAGGTGAGGGATAGGTATTGCCAGCACCACCAAAGGATACAGCACTACAAGGTAATATGTACATATATCCACATGTACAGTAGCTACTGTGATACTGGCTTTATTGCTGACATTGTGAGTATGTGTGCACAACTGAGTGTAAACCCTAACCCCCCCACCAATGGAGATAGACCTAACACCCATTTCCAGCTATGTACAGCCTACCACAATGACTGATCCAGTATTACACTGGCGAATACAGTACGCTTTCCTGGACGCCCCTCTGCTGTGGACACTGTGGCATCCACCTCCATGATGTATGGAGTGATGGATGCCTGAGAGCTGTCATGTGTTCCTAGGTTTGTCAGGAATTCCTCTGTGGCTGAGAGTGGTTGTCCTGCTACAGGCCCTCCACAGGTTGCGGCATGATCCCTGGCAACAGCAGCTGCTTTTTGTCTTGCAGCATTCAGCATGTATGTGGTCTGGTGTCGGACCTGCTCCTAGGTCCTGACCTGTTGGCCAATCTGATTGACATCCAGCACAAGGTCTGCCCACAATGCTGCCTGCTGCTCCTGATTATGCCTTACCTTGGACAACAAGATCTGATGGTGCTGTCTCAGTCCATCCACTATTATGTCATTCTCCACATCTGAGAAGGGGGCATATCTTCTGTGGTACATAGTTCCTGAAAGACAACAAAAGGGGAACACATTACAGGACCAGCTACATGGATGCCCACTATGTATAGATCCAGCACACCCATAATGGTCTGCACTATCCACTGCTCCCTCACACATCATACTGCACAATCTGGCAACACTCTACATGTGTGGAAACCACCAAGATAGTAGCAATTCTGGGGTATGTCCCTGTGTGCCATGACAGATTCTGCTGTATGTTTCAATACCCAGCACTACAGTCTACTGTGGTGTGTCCCCTATGGGCAAACTCCCACTGATATGTCATGTGGCAAGTGCCAGACAATTAACGATGTGCTATTACAACAACTATATAGGGACAGTCCAGCAACAGGAGCATGCCACAATGACAGAAAACAATGCAAACCTGCTGCAGTATATGTTCCATGTAGGCATCATACCTCTCGACTATACATATGTTTGCAGAATGTCAGGATGTTTGCCTCATAGTTTTGGTCAGTTTCACACAAACTTGAGGATCTCTGACAAATATTTAAAAACACTTGCTGAGTTTGGGCCTTGGTCCCCCCATAAATTATGGCTTTGTCCTGCTTTCATGCTGTGAGGTTGACAGGTATGTTAGTAATAGCTGTCAACCAAACAGGGACATATGTCTACAGAAATGGGGACTTAGCCAGAGTACATCAGGGACATTCAAGAACACTTTTAAAATGTTAGGACTATGTATGTGAGACAGTTATTGAATGAGGGAGGTGAATTACAGAAAAGTATTTGATCTTAAAGGAGTGTACACCCTTACTCACTGCCATGATGTATTATGTGTACTCCAGTAGCTTTCCTACTACAGCCAGCCATTGTAGGAGTGATTGACAGGGACAAAGCTGAGATGTGATTGAAAATCAGGGACAGTTGAGAGGCATGCCTGTAGGTGTAGGTTAGCAGAGTATCACTGACATGTCATTACCATAGATCCATGACAGGCTTACTGTTGTAATCTCTATTCCTCATACCTCCATCCTCCCATCTGTATCCTGTTATATGGAGAAATCTATTACATACCTTGTGGAGTGCAATACATCTTTTTTGAACTTTGTTTCTGGTAATCTTTTGGAAATACACTCTCCATGTGAGTTGTCTCATAAGCAGCTGTTTGCCTTTTTAAGGTACTGTTCATTGGCAGGTAATTGTCTCTGCACCAATCTGTGGCTTAGAATTGCTAATTGTGGCCAAGACAGCTGAATTGCACTATCACTGGGCAATGACATGCTACCACAGTTCAGTATATAAGGCCTTCATGTAGATCTGGGCCCCTTTCTTAGTTGTTAAAATGGGCATTACTGAAGTGTGGAGAGTACAGCATTTCAGAGAGTAGGTAGTGCAACTGTCAACTGCAGAGAATTATGGAGTATGTCCATGGTTTTGATTCATATGTGTGGTCAGAGTCCCATGACATTGTAGTCATCTGGCAGTTCACTGCCAAACAATATGGGTTAAGGTCAGTTAGGAAAGAGACACACTTGAGTGTCAGACTTTATACCCATCAGAATATGGATGCTAATGCAATTACTGTTATTCTATCAACCTGCTATCTTTGTAGGGGCAAACCATTACATATGTCCCTATCTGTGGGCCTTAGCCCCCCCCCCCATTACATATGGCTGTGTCCGGATCCCTTGTTGCAGGGGGTTGGGAGGTATGGTAGATCTGTAGCAGCTACCTTTACATACAGCTGTGTAAGCCACATGCTGCAGCTGCTGCTGCAGTCTAGCACACATAGGGTGAAGTGTGGACACTTTTGAAGACAGCAGGCTGTACGTGTAACTGTGGCACCTGTGGTAGCCCTTTCATTATGGTAGTGCCAGGATAAGGGTACCCTGTACATTCTGATTGAGGCATGTGACTAAGGTATGTCTGTTATACAATGGTGCCAATAACAGAGTAGTAAGCAACATATATTTAGGCTATATGGATATGTGCAGTGTGTCCCTACCTGCAGGCCTCTGACTTGCAAAGCTGGATAGCAGTTCATTAAGTAGCAGTAACCTTCGTGGATTAGGATTGCATGACTCAGTCATTACTTGCTGTCTTCACAATAATGTAACTGACCTGCCACACACAACTGGATTTGAACCCAGGACTGTGTGTGGCAAAATGTTCTTTATGCAAGGAATTTAACAGACTGTGCTACTGAATCACTGCAAAAGCATGTGTATTTGCAAGATATAAGTGCACATATCCAGGCTGTGACAAACATTTCTATATCCATCAGTATATGCATGGCTTTATATGGCTGTATTTCTGCACCAGGGTCCCAGTTGTACATGTACTTTGCCATTGCTGCCTTAGCAGGTGTCTTTCCACAAGTTGCTGATACAAGGGCACATATACATGCTGTCACAGGCCTCACTTACATCCACTATGTCTCTGGCTGTCTACTGGTGTATTATTGCATCAGAGTTCAAGGTACACTCCCATTTTTCCCATTAGTTTTTATTTCTGTTACATGCCTAGTGACTGTAAGTGGCAATCAGTATGTTTTGCTGGAAATACCTGCTTTAAGTTTGATCTGTGCAGCATGGTGGGTTAATGTACTGGGTTGTAAGTGAGAGGGACCTGGGTTTGAAACATGGTAGAGGTGTTTATTTTGTACATGTGTCTAACAATGTAATAAACATATTTAATCATTAAAGCTCATTTAAGCTTAGCTAAGTGAAGTGGTGCATTGTGTTGCACCGTACCGCTTTGTTTAGCTCTGTGCAAATCTGAGCTAAAAAATATAAAGAAAAGAAAAATGTGGTGATAGGAAAGTGGTGAATGGAGGCAAGCAGGGGGACAAACATAGTGAAAGGCAGTTAGGGATGTGCCGGAAGGGTGTAGGAAAGAATCATAGCTATCCATATCTTGTACAGCAAAAGCTGTGCATTTTGACAGATTTTATAAATTAATTTGGACTGTCAAATCTCAGAGAGAGGGGTGAGGACAACATAACTGTGTTGTCAAGCCAATTAGACCAGATTAATGTTGTGCAGTGAACATGTGTGTGACATGGAGAGCTATGTATGGGGCGACATTTTTTTTGAGGTTCCCTTTTTTTAAGATGACTGTAATGTAGGGAGGGGACATAGGTATGTGTGGGGAGGTAAGTTGGGTAGGAGAGGATGTGATTGCAGATATATAAGACAGACAAGATGGCAGACAGGGGCAGTGTGTGACACATGAGGGGGGTAAACACCATGGACTGGGTGGGTGTTGTGGAATCCAAGTCACACGTGCCTCCAGACAGCTGCATTGTGACTCATGTCCCCACCCATGGGACACCCTAAGGGTGGCTGTGCTGGAGGATGGGCTCAAGGGTGAGCCTGCTCACCAGGTTTGCCAGCATGCTGTCAATCTGGCGCAGGCAGCATTTATTGCTCCCTTGAACAATCTTGCACACCATGACTGGCAGCTGATCCTGGATGACTGCAGTCCCTCTGCCACCACTTCCAGGTGGAGGCCAGGCCCTAACCTTTGAGGCAGTTTCACCTGAGGTGGTGCATGGGCAAGGGAGGAGGTACCAGCAACCTGGGTCCCAGACATGCTACGACCCACTGCCTTGGCCAGTTTAGGCAAGGTAGGTGGATCACCAGGAACTGGTCTACCCCAATGTGCTGTGGTAATGGAAGTATAGCAATAAGTATAGGTTAGTTATTAACAAATCATTGTTAATAATAACAGCATGGCAGAATATTGGACATAAATCAGTTACACATCAATGCATAATATGTGAAACACAACAATAAATAACAAAACAGTCAGTATAACAGCATGCCAGTAACAATTACAGCATAAGGCCAACAAAATAGGTAATTTAACAAGATATGTTACTATCCATAAATAATAATTTATAACAATAACACACATGCTCCTAAAAACAGTTAATGCAACAACATATGTTAATAGTAAACCATAACCAATGAATAACAGTAATAAATAAATGAAGATAACGGGTGAGATGAAAGAGAAAATCAGTCCATTTGTAACATTGCAGTTCACTTCCTTGACAACAGTACTATCTACTCTATGAGTCTGTATTTTCTTTATGTGTACAGTGAGTACAAGTCTTCTGTAGCTGATGTAGCATACACATACCTCTCCAGCTATATGCATGGGACACTATGAGACAAATGGTAGCAACTGTGGGTACACATCTACACAGAACACTTGCACATCAGGTGGATCTATATAACTACCAAGGTGTTCTGTGGGCTGAAATGGTGATACTTTTCAATCTAGGTACTCATTGCCATGGTATTCCTGTAACAGGAGGATTACGCACTATTAATTACATAAAGTGAAATTGTGACACTTGAGAGACAAGTATGTATACAGGATAGACACTAAACAGCAAACATGCCTTTGTTGGCAGGCATGGGAATAGAACCCAATAGCAGTGACTGCAGGGGACATCTGCATGGAATGTATTAATCGGCTGCAGCAACCTTTAATAGACACTCCAGGTATACAGCCATACCAAGATTACACATATTATTTTTGACTGCACATTGCTGATTTTTCACATTCTTGCTAACGATTTTAACAGTCTGGGAAATCTAAACACACAATTATCCATTCATAATATGGGATACCTCACTCATTTACCTGTAGTTCCTGTGGTGAGAGAATTTGTGAGCATTATGTGACTGCTACTGTGTTAGTGTTACATAGCACAGGATTTCAACTCTGGTCTGTGTGGCAAAATGTACTGTGTAAGCACCATTTAACAACTTGAGCTACTGAGTCACTGCTGATTACTGACTGATTGATATTTACCTAGACCTTCTCTGGAACTAAAATATGGCATGGGAATACTACTACAGTGTTATACTAGACTGCATTGACAGTAGAACACACATGCATGAAATACAAGCATAACACATATGGTAGGTATGCTATATAAGCAGTATAAAAATGCTGGTGTACACAATTTATTGTTAGTGGGTTGAAATATCTGTAAAGTCAACAAACAATATCAGTTCATGGAGTGGGCTACCTCACCCATTACTTGATGTTTAGGGATGACAGAGAATTATGTGTACAATACTGGCCTAGGGACAGCCTTGAACAGTACTATATGTGTTAAACAATGCAATTGGCAGCAATTAGATTTGCATTCTACAGCTATTACAATGTTATACTTGACTGCAGCACTTTACCTTATACCCTGAATGCATACAGCTCTGCTGCAATGGTTACAACAAGACAATCCTGATTGTCACAATTTTTCTTGATGCTATTGGTATTGTTTCATGTTTTATAGCAGAACAGTTGGCATTATTCATTTCTTGCAATACAGCTCTATTTTAACATTTTTGCACTACAGACTTTATTGTATATACTTTAATGCTGTTGCTTGTATTGTTTCATATTTTTATTGCATTATAGTTGGTATTATTCACTTCCTGCAATACAGCTCTAATTCCACATGTATTGCACTACAGACTTTATTTTATATACTTTCATGCATTAATACTTTACTCTTTCTTGTTTATTTCACTACAGGTAACATAATACATCTGTATTCACCACACTCACAGTGCAACCTGGCCAGGCGCCACGTGTGCAACTTGACATTGTGAGCCATCTTTTCTTCAGCTGTTGGAAGAGAAGCACACCATTATGCATACCTATTTTGCAGACATTCAGATTAGATATTGGGGGGAAAAAAGTAAAATTACTCACAAACGTGTGGGGCATTCCCTGCCAAAGCTTCTTGGACCCAGGTGTCTAAGAGTTCCCCTTTCATTTCAGGTCATCATGGTGGTGATGACACTGTTCACCTGTGCAGGGAATAACAGCAACACTGGTGAGTTCACTGGCCAGCCAGTCCCAGGCCTCTGCCTTACACTCTGAGCCCTGGAAACCTCCTTGCAGAAGCCGGTCATCATGTCTTTTTACTAGGAGTCCAACCATGAACCTGGACTCCAGAATGCCCCAACGCTGTGCCCGAAAGCGTATACCTTCACCAACATCAGCTATAGCACTTGTCAGAGGAAGAACTCCAAGGGATTTTGCTGCATTCCCACCTGTTGAACTTAATACAGGCTGTTTTCCCACCTTTACACATAATTGGGCAACATTGAGAAAAGTGTTGCAGCACTTAGCACTGCACAAACCAGCTCAGCTGAGCTAAGAACTGTGAAAACTCACAGAACCTGAGTCTTACCAGAGCTTAGCAGCACTCAAACCAGCCAAGTAGAGTTGAGAAGCCTATAAACATTGGCAGCCATTATCATGTTTGTGCCGCACTTAGCAGGTATCAGCAGGACTCAGCAGAGCTCACCAAGTGCCGCGGAGCCATATTTTAAATTTCTAAGCAATATTTGTATATTAAAATTAAATACTAATTTCCCTTCCATGTATTCAAACTCTGGACCTACTGCACCTGAAGCCTTCACTCTACTATTTAGCTACGTATACACTAAGAAATCTGGTATACCTTCTCATATACCACTGAACTACCTATAAGCAGCGCTGAGCTCTGCACTGCACTGTGCAAACATGCTTAGATCATATTTAAATAAGTAATTAATGACATCTGGTTTCTATTTTTAGATGTCTGGCAGGTGTCTGCTGTCTTATCTCTGGGTGCTGCTTAGCATTGCTGTGCTCCATGCAAGCCACACAAACATGCTTTTTTTAAAAACAAAAATTTCATAAAAATAAAACATCAGCACAGTGCAGGGAGTTTTTTACTCCTCTGTGGACATGGTTATCACTACACCACTCTGATTCAATAACCATGTTCCTCATCTCTCCCTCGGCATAATGCCATCATTAATATGGATGGCATGCGGTCGAGGAGGAACCATGTACACAGGCTCAGTAAAATTCCATGTAGGCTCTTTACTGTGCCGACATGGATTTTATTAAATCTTAGGGACTGAATTACATGGCATTTAAATTGACAATGAATTGCCTATAGTTACGCAATAAATTACACTCATTCTGACCTTGGTTAGCAAAACATTTCTACTAAAATCAATTTAAAATAAAACATTTTTTTCAGCTGAGAACATAGTTACAAGATGGTCTAAAATTTGCAAAGCAATTATAAATCTTGCTGTTGGAATATATGGAGTGGCTATTGTCACAAATCATAGCTTTATCTAACAGATTTGTCAAGAAGTTCGGCATGCCATAGGATGTAAAAAAAATCACTATGGATAGAACTGAGAAAGGGCAAGCAAGGCAGGTAAGGCTTCTCTAGTAAAAATGAGGGGAGAAAAGAGGCATAAAAGACATTGGAATGGCCGGGTTAAGTGAACTATTTATCAATTGGAAAGGGAAAGGAGGCACATTCTGAGGAAGAGAGTATGAGATAGATACATCTGAGGGGGGATAAGAGATAGAACTGGCAAGGATATGTTGAGAATGTGTAAGGAAATAGAAGGCTAAGTTATGCTTGAAGTCAAACAATATGTAGCTGCAATAAATACGCTACAAAGTATCACCAGGGAGGACAAACTGGATTTGAGGTTGATGGAGGTAATAAGCTCAACATCTCAGATAAAAAGTAAGTGCATGGAATGGGAGACTGCAGTGGTAGGGAGAGGAATGGAAGCTGAGAAACAAGATGAAGGAAATACAAAGGAGGAACTGGTAGGAGAACAGAGGGTTGTAATACATAAGGGATTAATCGGAGCATGGATGAAAGAAAGTGTGCATGAGCTATGAGAGAGTTCAAGAGAAATATAGTTAGACAAGAGTGATGGGTTGATATTTTAAAGCATAATGTCTAGGATCATAGCATTATAGAAGATTATTATGCTATCAACCCGGAGGCCATTTGAAGCCTAGCCATTTCAACTGAATGTAATACCATAGAAGTACTAGTCAATACCCAAGATTAAATTTAGTGATGACTGCCCATGTGCAGGAGGGTTGTGGGCACTATCCCTGGTAAGAATTTATTTTGCCCCATCCAGTCATCCAGGTTCCACTTGAACAGTTTCATAAAGTTGCTCTGTTTCACATGAATTGGTAGCCGGTTCCAAAAACATGGCAGTTGCTGGGAGATAAATCTGTCCCCCAAGCATGTCCTATTTAAGTCACAGTCCATATTAAAGTACCTGTAATGGGTAGCCCTAGACCCGTTTGATTTACGGATATGCAGTAAGTTCATTAGGTTTAGGTCTTGGGTTGCTCTGTAGGCCAGGCATAAGTCTTCCCTAAGAAGTCTAAATGATATAGAGTATAGGGACAGGGATTTTAGTGGGTCTGTGTAAGACACATGCTGGATGCCCTTGATCTTCTTTGTTAAAAACCTCTGAGGTCTCTCTAATTGCTGTAGATACTTAGTACAGGACATACCGAATGGGGTGTTATACTCAATTATTGGCTGAATAATTGCTGAGTATGGGGGGGTTATAATTTCTTTTGCTCTCAAGATGATGCCTTAACTAATCAACTGAGCTATGTGGAAAGCTTTCCTTACAGTGGTAGACATGTTGTGGTCGAAGTTAAGGCCGGGGTTTACCTGTGATCCCAGGTTCGTTACCACTTCATGGGTACTTAGGGTATTGTAATTGATTTGATAGTGTGAAGGGATATTGTTTGTGGTGAAGGGAATGATGATGCATTTCTTCACATTTAGTTTGAGTTTGTGACTAATACACCAGTCATTGGTCTGTGTGAGACCATTCTATGGTATACTGACACCACTTCGGGATTAAGTGATTGCATCTAGTTTGCAGTCGTTTGCAAACATGGTCAGCCACAACCCTTTAGTTTTGACCTGAACATCTGCAAAGTATATACCAAACAGTAGGGGGCCTAGCACTAACCTCTGTGGCATCCTGCTGGTAACAGGTCTGCTGGTTGATGTGGAGTCACCCATTTTGATAGTGTGCATGTCTTGTTTGTTAGTCAATTGGCAACCCATCTTACAACAAAAGGGTTTATATTCATTTTGCTAAGTTTATTGGTAATGCCCAAATGTGGGATTGTGTCTAAAAGCTTTGCCAAGTTGAGGTATGCTGTGCAGATGGATTTTACCCTCATCAATGGCCTTGATCACACTTTCAAAGAAATCCATCAGATTTAACAGGCAGGATCTGACCTTCAAGAAGCCTAATTGGGTAGGATGCAGGGTTTGGAGGTCACCTATGTCTTTATTTATGAGGTCCATAATGATATATTACATGGCCTTACAGATAAGGCTGGTCTGGCTTATTGGACTGTAATTCCTTGAGCCTATTGCTATGCCATCTTTGTGGAGGGGAATAACTGTAGCTGTTCTCTGTTCCCCAGGAACAAAGCCTGTGGTTAGGCTATGATTGAAAAGCGTACTTAGTGGTGATGCTAGTTCATGTTTTAGCCTGTTTAGAATACAGTCTGGGATGTCATCTGGTCCCATACAGCCATGTTCTTTGTCTTGGACAGGGCATTGAGGACCTGAGCTTCAGATATGTAATGTGGGGGTGGGATGAGGGGTTTGTTGTAAGTTAGGAGGGGATAAGGGAGTGAAATTTTCACCAAACCTCTTCACTAGCAGGTTCACTATCTCTGTGGGGTTGGTGTGTGTTATACACTTGACCACCAGTTCTGCACATGCTTGGGTCCTACCCTATACATTACATACATAGCTGTAAAAGGCCTTATGGTTATCATAGGCAGTACTTGCTAGGATTTACTCAAAGGAGCTCTTGGAGGATTTGACAAGTTGTCTTATTTGCCTGTAAAGGCTGAGGAGGGTGCTTTTCCATTGTTGGATCCTTATCTTTGTTTTCTTGGACAGCAACTTTTTGTAGTTATTGTACAGTTTGTTGATCCTGGAAGTTCACCATTGCAGCTTTATTTTACTTGGGGCTCTGTCTTTGATTCTGTCTGGTACAGCCAAGTTTATACATTTATGCAAGTGATTGTACAAGGCTTTAGTTTAAGCTTCGGCATAGTCACCACTTTCAGCTTGGGGTGGAGCTTGGAATGTATTTATACCTTCACCTAGAAGCATATAGTTTGCCTTGGTGAAGTTTTTTAGTCTGATTTCAACATTTGTGAGTTCTGGTGTGAGTATCAGTTCAAAGGTGACTGATCTGTGGTCAGTTCAGTTGCAGCAGCGTATCTATTTGACATGTTGTTGAGGACCAAATCTAGAATGTTTGTTCCTCTTGTTGGGGTATGGACAATTTGCTGCAGGGCATTTGAATTAACAAAATCAAGGAACTTTTGTGCTAGTGAGTTTGAGCTAGAGTACATTTCCCAGTTGATGGTGGTATAATCGAAATCCCCCATAACCAGTGCGGTCAGTAAAATTTGGATTGACTTCAGTTTGGTTAAGTAGGCTACATGGGTGTTGTGACCCATGGAGGGGGATCTATAACTGGCTAGGACTTGAATGGGGGTCTCATCCCCATAACCTGGATCTAGAGTAACTCTATGGAGTTTTCAAGTCTAACTACACGTGAGGTGAATTTATCTCTAATATAGATTGAAACACCTCCTCCTTTGGTTTTCAAATGTTCATTTTGCAGTTTAAAGGTGCAGAAGGCATTATAGCCTTGCAGGGCTGGGGTACTGTCTGAGGCCATACACCAGGTTTCTGTGACTGCACAGACATCTACATCTTCTAGTGATAGAAGTGCTTCCAAGGAGTGCAGTTTTTGGTTTAAGCTCCTAGCATTTAGCAACATGACCCTTATCTTGTTCTGATTGGTTAATTTCATGTTGATAATGTTGTTTTCCAGACCATGCCTAAAAAGGCACTATGAAGGAGGTAAAAGCCTCTGCCAGCAGCTGAAAGCCTAAGGGTGCCAGGTGCATATCATCTCTGGCAAAGCAGCGAGGTTTGTCGACCATGGCTTCCCAGGCAGACATTAACTGGATTCCCTTGGAATGACACCAAACATTAAGCCAATTATTGAAATAAATCAGTCTAGGTTTCAGGGAAAGTGAAAAAGATAAGGGGTGTGTAGAGTGAAGAGTGGAAAACATGCATGATGGAATGAATGGGAAGAAAAGGAAAGAAGAGAATATGATTGCTAGGTACGTATTTTGGAGTACATTTAAGAGTGATAGTGGTAGAGTAACCTAAAACCAGATGGGGACAGGAAAATGAGGTTTTGCCAAGAGAAGAGGTATGGCAGAAACTTTGGCCAGTTGTAAAGGCATTGATGAAGGTAGAACAAAATCTCGATTTGCATTTTTGATTACTCCATCTCTGGCATGAGATAACAAAATAAATAAGAGAAGAGGAGAACTGCAGTAATACACAGAATTGGAGTTATGGCAAGGATGATGTAGGGAACCAAAGTATCTGGTGGTATTGTCATGTGCCATATGAGGAGTGGAGGAGAATGTGTAGAGTTTGGACAGAGGTATATGATGGCCGGTGGCCAAGGTTCCTGCATTATGTCTCTTTGGTGTTAAGTTGGAGAAGTGGGTTTGGATTTGTTTAGTGAGAAGAGAAATTTCAACAGCAAGATAATTAAAGAATGAAATCACATGAAATGATAAAAGTAATCAAATTAGAAAAATTGAAAGGACAGATCTTATTGGATGGGTTAGAAAGATGGCATGTGGTAGAATTTAGGTTAATGAGCACTGACAGTGGAAAAAGTACTATAAGAAAAGAAAAAAATGGTAAAACACAGGTGAAATCAGAAAACAGGCCTGTAGATTAGGTTATAAATATTTAGTTAAGAAGAAACAGGTAGAATGAAGCAGGAAAAGGAGAGAGAGGATACATAGAACAGAGAGAGTTTAACATGGAGAATATCATGGAAAATACATGTTTTGTTAGAAATGCCCTATTCTGATCAGCTTAGTCTGTATAAAAAGAGTGGGATCAGCAAAATATTGCTTTATTAGAAAATCGGTTGTTAGAGGCAAATTTGATGAGAATGTTAAGTATTACACAGCAAAAATGTGGAAGTGACCTGCCATTGTTGATGCTTAATGTATTTTTTTTAAAATAAAGATAACTTTTAAAAAATTGTAGGTAAGATGTGGTATACATAAATGATGACCCATTAGTATTTATGAAATATGAATGTTAAATCTGAAATAGTTGTGCTGTATTTTATGATCAATGGAAGGTTCAGAACAATTGCAAAAAAACAAAAAAAAAACAAAATTTCATTTTTTTTTCTGTCAAGATCAGCCAGTGACTGCCCTTCCTGTACCTAACTGACCCAATCATTCCCCAAAAATGGCATGAACTTCAAACCCATCGATTCCTTGGTGCTGACAATAGTCAGGTGTTAAGGAGAAAGGCTGTGAGCAGATCCTGTAGACTGAGCTAACCCCTCCCCTTCATTAGGAAGCATATGATCTACACCAATGGCTGCCTTCAGCAGATGCATGCACAACCTCCCCTCTAAGCACCACGCCACCTTACAGCATTGGCATGTTATGCTCCTAGCTGCAGATGATACATCTAGACTCTTGAAGGTGTTATCATTGTAGTCAGCCAAACCGCCTCCCTCTTCACAATATGGGCAAGCTGGCACATGTTTATGTTGATAAATAAAGTCATAATGGAGAACTGTAAAAAGGGCAAGAATCTAAGTATGCCATGGCTGACTACAAAAAAACATTTCATACTATCCCACATTCAAGGATAAAAGAGTGCTTAAAAATGTATAAGAGACACCCTACACTGATCAATTACATTCCAGTGACCATGAAACAGTGGCAGACCACTTTGTAATTAAGCCATGATAAAAGGATAAGTTATTAGTCCAGGGATAAAAGTCCATAGGGGGATATTCCTGGGTGACTTCCTGTCAATGCTGTTATTCTGTCTTGCCCCTAATCCTTTAAGCTGTCTACTTAGCAGATTAGGCCATGGCTATAATTTGGCTCCTAGAAAACAACAAAGTGTAAAGACCTCTCTTCTTCTCTTTGTTGATGATTTAAAATTATATAGCTCATCAGATAAGGAACTAAATGCACAAATGCAAGTAGTAAACATTTTTCAGATGATATAAGAATGTTATTTGGTCTTGATAAATGTGCAAAAACAACCTTTAAAGCAGGAAAACTGCAGCACCAAGAAAACATCAGTTTGGGACAAGAATATGATATAAAAGAACTTTAACAAAAGGGAGAGTTTATAAAAGTGTGGAATTGATGAAGGATCAACAATAAAACATGAACAAATGAGAATAAAACTTATTAAGGAATATTTTAGATGACTTAAAGTAACCTGAAACCAATGTGGACATCTAGGAATAAAATTCAAGCTGTAAACTAATTTGCTCTTCCTGGCCTAGCTTACAGTTTTGGAGTGACTGACTGGTCTCAAAGCATGATGGATAGATTAGACAGGAAAGCAAGAAGGATGCTTCATACTCAACAAATGATTTATAAAAATCCTTGCATACCAAGATTATAAATTCCTTGTTCCAAAGGAGGTATGGGCCTCCTTGAAATTGATTACATATATTGATCTGCAACTGTGGGACTGCAGACATATCTGATGACCTCAAAAGACCCAAAATGCAGTTAAATTTTGAAACATGAGGTGAATACATTTAAGATGACTTCCCTGCTTAGTCTAGCAGAAGCATATCAGCATCAAGCAGAAATGAAATCAAACCAGAAGTAGATAAAAATCAGGTGGCAACTGAATGTGCCAAAACAAACAAAAAAAAAAAATAAGGTGAAGGATCAGATAAGAAGGCAAGAAATATAAAAAGTGCAAGTATAAAAAAACTTCTGGAAGAACCTCATGTTAATCAGGATTGAATGCAGGAATGATTAAGGAGAGGCAAATTCAAACCAAAAGATGAATGGTTAATACTGGCGGCCCAAGATAGTGGGCTACGCCCACGTTGGTTTACAAAGTCCATTGAACATGTTGGAGAAACAGACAAATGCATGATTTTGTAAAACAGAATTGGAAACAGTTGCACACCTCATTGCTGGTTGTGACATACTAATGGCAGAAAGACTGTATACTGAAAGGCATAACAATGTGGCAAGACTGTTGCACTGGGGATTGTGTAAACATTTTGGTACTGAAGTAGCTGCAAAACACAGGAAACATGAGCCACACAGCATCATAGAAAATGATGGTCTACATTACATGGGATCACCCATTACCAACAGTTCAAAAGATAGATGCAAGAAAACAAGATAGAGTGGTCTATGAAAAGAAGACAAAAGTAGCTTTGATTATTGAAATCACTACACCCACTGACTACAATGTCTTGGACACAGAAACACAAACTCATAAAATATCAGGATTTACAGGCAGAAAAGAGAGCAATATGGAGGAAAGATACCCAGACAGTTCCAATAGTAGTAGGAACAATGGGTATTATAAAAATGAATCTACAGTCATATTTAGATATTTTACCAATGCATGTAACTCCATACAAATTGCAGAAGGAGTCATTACTGGGCACATTATGGTTGCTGCAAAGAACACTTCTGGCTGACATCAAAGATTGAAACAATACTAATTTCATGAAATTCAATCGTACTTTGACTTAGGAATGGGGTCCATTTCTGTCATGGTAACAGAAACCCAAAAGATTTAGAGAAATTAAAAGGTTGAAACAGACATTTGAACAATTACCCATGTAAGTGGTGCAAGTCCTGATCTTAATATTTTGGAATATATCTAAATTCCTGTGTTCCACAGGTTGGACATTAACTTTAATATCCTGTGGGAGCAGCCCCCTGCACATCCATACTAACTCATGCTAAACTTAACCATAACTCTGCCCTGTCTTTAACCCCCGACAATTAACCTTAATGGGTAGCAAAATGAAACTTTTTGTTTTCCTTTTTTTCAGTCTTTTATTTTCATTATTTTGGACTTTTTTGGTAAATTCATTTGGAAATGCTGGCATTGATCACGTGTTTCAATATTTGGCATTTCAATAAATCAACATGTGCTTTTATATATATATATATATATATATATATATATATATATATATATATATATTACCAAATCATCAAGACCAAATCATCTCAACACTCAAACAACAAAAAGCCAAAACACTGAAGCCCAAAACATCAAAAAGTCAAAACAACAAAGCCCAAGACATTGACTTTTCCAACACATACAGTATATACTACTTCCTCCAAATCAAACAACACTAAATGTAAACACAAACTTTATTTACTGTATCTGCAAGCCACACTGCACCCCCCCACCCCTGTAAATTAAATATACCAACTCCGAGATTGCACTACAGTAGAGAAAAGGTAAATTTCCCTATCCCCACTGTACTGTGATCGCCACACAAAATGCCCAGATAAGTTCACAAATACTCACTGTTCAGACCACAAAACACCTAGATAATTACAACATACATATTTCCTCTCCTAGTCACTTCGGCACTTCAAAACCAACAACACAACTTCTTTTATGATGATAAAGCTAACCTACAACAATGAAAACTTACTTACAATTTTACTATAAAGTTTCCACTATACAACCTGAAATCTGTCCAATAGCATTAAACGTAAGTTCCATGTTTCTTCACCACAAGGCAACACTTCTTAAAGTGACACCACAGCATTCAAATACTACACCATTAAAAACTTACCATTTATGAGATTATGGCAGTCGACATTATCAACTTTCAATGTTTTGAAAATGTGACGTTATGGTCTCGACATTATGGGAGACGACGATATGGCAATTTGATGATTTTAAGTCTATATATATATATATATATATATATATATATATATATAAATATATATATATATATATATATATATATTTATATATAT
Source organism: Protopterus annectens (assembly GCF_019279795.1). Lineage (NCBI taxonomy): Eukaryota > Metazoa > Chordata > Ceratodontiformes > Protopteridae > Protopterus > Protopterus annectens. The sequence continues at coordinate 1,909,507,332 of NC_056735.1, forward strand.
ATATGTAGATAGATAGTGTGTGCATGTGTGTGTGTGTGTGTGTGTGTGTCTGTGTGTGTGTGTGTGTGTATGTACGTATATATGTGAATAGATATAGTTACATAAATATGGACTTGTAGATGCAATCACACATACATATAGATAGACTGATAGATAAACAGATAAATAGAGCAGCACTCATTGGAAAAAGTCTCTTCAGTTCAAGTGCAATTTATTAACAATGAAGAAATAAACTTTGGAGTTCTCTCTCAAATTAATCAAAAGAAACATTTTGTTCAATGGAACTGTCTTTTGCTCTCAGTTCAAGTTAAAGTCTATCAAACAAATATGTCAATTTCTGACAATCCATAGCCTTGGTAACCCAACTTAGGTAAGACATTCTTGTAAGGCTTAGTGCATCAAAAAAAGTTCTTGTCTTACAGAGACAAATGTCCCTAGTTTTGTTATTTCACCTTAAGGGCTGTGATTGTGCAGCACACTGATTTTGTGTTTTATGTGTTGTCTGGTTTGTGATGGGAAGTGCAGGTTGTTAGGGTGTCTGCTTTGGAGGTCTCTGATGCTTTTGCAAGTTTTTATTTAGAGCCTCCAAGTATGATTTTGTGTATTTATGTGTATTTTTTGGCAGTGCTGTTTTAGTAGGTCTGTGTGCAGCTGGAGTTGGGGTGCAAGTGTTAACCTTCTCCTCTTGACTGTCTGTTCCAGTCTTGGGTGGAGACAGCTTAGCTCCCAGTTTGGCTGTATAATTGCATCTCTCGCATATGTTAGTGTTTTGTGGTAGGAGGAGAGGGTTGTCTGTGTACATGACACAGTTGTAACATTGCCTCGGGATACCCAGATTCACCAGCTGGACTGGAGAGTGCTCCTGAAGTTGCCCTTTGGTCATGCCTGACTAGCAGGGTGAGCGGTATAGTCACTTGGTTGGTGAGGGGTGAATAAAGAGACTTGCCCTGCTGGGCAATCAGTGTCAGGGTATATTAGTGCTTGCTATTAGGTCTGAGCAAGTGCTGGGCTGTAAGATGCTTTTTGAGTGCTTAGGTTGAGAGTTAGACTAGTTTCAAGGGAGAAACTGAAGAGGAGACTTAGTGGAACCGGGAATAATTTAACCGTAGCTAACCAGCACTGTCCGGTGTGCAAAACTGTGCAAACGCGGTTTTTATAGTAGGGAAATGAAAGAGATAGAAATTAGCCCAAAATGGCCAATAAACTGCTAACTTCTGGGCTGGAACCACTCCTCCAGGGACAGACAGGTTGCTCAAAGCTCCCCTCTCTCACAGGTGAACAGAGAAATTTCCTTCTATCCAAGTAAGGTATGGGCAACTCAGAAACTAGTATCACAGCCCTGAATTCAGCACTAGCCTGAAAACTGGACTATACTAGTTTAGAAAGGCAGGAAACATGGATTTTTTGGGGGGGGGGTTTTATTTTTTTTTGAAAAGATAAGGCAAAAACAGTAAAAAATACACTTAAAACAGCTTTAAATGACTACAAACGGTCAGAAAAGGCTATCGCACTTTAGTGTGTAGCCTACAACAGTTAAACAAATTATTTAAACAAAAAACAACTTTTTAAAAGTGCAGGCAGTCAGATAAGTACAATATGTGAAAAACGCTTTTAAATCACAATAAATGCTGGAAAATCTGCATTTAGGTGGAAAACAGTTAAGTACATCAAGAAAGTACAGAAAACTGATACTTAATCACTCCAAAGTCTCTCTCCTAAGCTAGAAGGCTTGTATCAATTTAAGGTTTTCTAGTGCTACCAGTAGGTTAGTTACAGGAAAGATGGGAAACAAGAGCAGATGTGGTCTTTTAAACCAGAAAGTTGAAAGAGATCGACAAACTGTCCAAATGGTCAATAAACTACAATTTCTGGACCAAGAACCTCTCCTCTTGTGGTAGACAGGTTACCTAGTGCTTACCACTCCCAAAGCTAGAAGGCTTTCCTCCAACACAGAAAGGCTTGCAGGGCTCAGAAGCTTACCAACAGTCCTGGATACAGCAACTCTGTATCTGGACTAGGCTAGTTACAGGAAAGGTGGGAAACAAGTGCAAGTGTGGCTTTTAAACCAGAACATTGAAAGAGATGGGAAAAAACAGCACAAACGGCCAATAGCTACAATTTCTGGGCCAGGAACCACTCCTCTTGTGGTAGATAGGCTACCTAATGCTTACCACTCCCACGGATAAGCTAGAAGGATTCCCTCCAACACAGAAATGCTTGGGGAGCTCAGAAGCTTACCAACAGTCCTGGATACAGCAAATCTGTACCTGGATTACACTAGTTATAGGAAAGGCGGGGACCAAATGCAAAACAGGCTTTTAACCAGAAAATAGAAAGAGATGGAAAAACTGCCCAAACGGCTAATGAACTACAATTTTAGGGCCAAAACCCACTCTTTCTGTGATAGATATGCTACCTAGTGCTTACCATAATTTTAAAAGTACTTTAAATCAAACATTTATCTTTAGCCATTTTACTTGAATTGAATGTACAGTTATCAAATGTCAAGGTCTGCATTTCAGTGACTAGAAATTATTTCTTCAGGTTTTGATAGTCAATGCAGTTGATATGTTCTATGTAGTCCTTGAGTGCTTCATCTATAAGCTATGTGGATAAAAATGTTGACCCAATCAGATTGAGCCTAATTCACTTGCTGACATACCTTTCAAATGCAACAAGATGTCTAGAGTGAGTGCGCTATCAACATGTGGTCATTCTCATGCATGTCATGTGCTTCGGTGACAAAGTTTCAACTGCATATTGCATCACTCTGGCTAACAATCATGTTTTTAAATGAATGGACATATGCAAATTTGTTAATATGTTCTTGTGCTACATATGATGTCTGGTATCCTGTTATCATATCTGCTGTTAAGCTTTCTACTGCTTTTCTGTGAAGTACACAAAATGATCTTCCAGTCATATTTGGAAGCTGTGTTTCCCATTTACTTTAAGACAACTTTGTATATTACTTCTGCAGATATATACTACTCCTGCAGATAAGGGCATTGTCGTCAGATCCACACTGCTGCTTGATGTCCAGATACAGTCTGGAATCCTCTACATAGCTGCACTCTGATCTATGTTACCTCCTTGTTACAGTTAACTGGTCATCTTTATTTTACACAACCTGCATTGTGCTATTATACATTCAGCATCTCTCCTATTACTTTAAACTTATTTTTTTTAATGTATTTTTTTAAATGTATGTACTTACTGCCTTTTTTGGTTTGTTATTCACAGGTGCAGATATCTCACAGATCTATAGATTTTTTTCACGTCAGCCTTGCATTTTAGTAATTTTGGAAATGCCATTACTTCTTACACCTCATTTTTGTCTTTCTATTAAGTAGTATTTCATTTTAATCCATAACTGATTTATCTTGTGTTTTATGGATTTTAAAAAAAAATATTAGCAATGAAGATAATACTTCTTTTTGCATAAAAAAAGTCTATTGTTTAAATTTCTGCTTTCATCTTTTGCAACCATTGAAATGGCCTTTTGAGACTTCATGCTTCATTTATATCACTAACAAGTTGTTTACTGTATATGAAAGGGTCAGCTTATAAAAGATACACAAACATTTAAATACCATATCACCCACTGAGCACCACAACAATACAGACACTAAGTAAAAAAATGATTTGCAACTGAGACCTGATTTGCAAGAAAATACAGAAAATCATGTATTCTCCTTATTTGGTACGAAGCTGCATTCTTCATTGCAAAGTACCTCAGTTCAATTAGCCTTTGATGTTGTTTTACCATCACATTAGCGTGCAGTTCAGTAATTATGCAACAAGACATCTGTGTCTCCTTTGTACCATATGTTTATTGTATCTTTTATGCTATGATTGTTTTATTCACCCATTCTCCATATTATGCACAACAAACCATTCTCAAAGGTGCTTTCTGATTTGCTATCTTGAATGAATATAACAGGGATGTATGCTTTTTTATACATTCATATAAAAGCAATCTACAGATTTTCTGACTGAGGCATACACATTATGCATGTGTGCTTCTTTAGTCAGAAGTTAGAGTTTAAATATTTTCTCAAAAAAAAAAATATATATATATATATATATAGTTTCAGTCAGTAGTGCATGAAAGGTTCAGAGTTGTATAACCTCTCCCTCTCACTACTATGGTTTAATTTTGTCATCTCCTAATGGGCAGTTACTAATTTTATTAAAATATATGATCTGAATTTAATTTATGAGTCAAAGCAGCAGAGCAAAAGGTATTATACAAACACACATACCACACACATACAGATACACACACACACACACACACACACACACACACACACACACACACACACACACACACACACACACACACACACACACGTACATAAAGACTTATGGTGGATTCGTGAACAGCTGCACTAAGTGCAGCTGTCATGTACATGGTGTGGTGCAACGTGTACACAATAGAGTGCTATTTGGTATTCAATAAGCAGCTCTGTACTTAGTGTAGAGCCTCAAAACAAGGGCAAACTGCAAAATATGATAATGAAAGCAAAAGAAGCTAAATTCCATTCTAATTAAGCAATCCGACATGGCAAATCTATTGATTAACCTATAACGTAATCATGTATAATTAGCATAGTCCCAAAACTCTTGGGATTACAGCCATGATTTCACTTAGAAAAAAATAAATGTTATGGGTTGTTGCTATCATTAACCTGTTAATGCAACAGGCTTTAAAACAAGGTGCTGCCAGACCTTTGCTAAGAACATGAAAAGTGTTTAGACTCATTTGATTTATTATGGACTGCACAACACAGATACTGTAGAGTAATATTGGGTAAACAGGAAAACATTAGAGGAAATGTACAACCTCTTCTGCCCTCACCTGAGAGTCAATATGGAACCTGTTTGAAAAACAAAAAAAGAGTTATAGAACTGCTTAATTCCATATGCAAGTGACTCTAAGATGAGACATCTCATTTATAGTAATGCAAGTAAGAGTGTATGACTGATGTCTGCAATATCCAGCTATGGACTTTGCCCAGTAATGTACATTAGATATTTCACTTCCCCACACATAAATGCAACAGTAAGTAAATGACAAATGTGCAAAGAGTAGGACTCAGTCATCATCAGCAGCAGCAGCAGCACAGAGTGGTGTTAGGGAGCGATACAAGGGCAAGCCTGACACCAAAGAAGTGACTGCGAATAATTGAACTTTATTGCATACTTGGAGGTTCTGCTGTATACACAGTGGTGTTATCCTCCATGTCAGAACCAACATCAACAATTCTGTGTGAATCCTCTGCTGAGGTTTTGGTGGTTTCTGGCATAGATAGGAACTCCTCAGTTGCAAAGACTGCTGGTTTGTTGGCAGCCACCTTCCCTAGCCATATGCTCCTGGCCAATTTCACCTGCTCCATATATCACGCATGTTATCATGTCACTGGCCTTGTGTCAGATTTTCTGATATGTATGGTATGGCCTCCAACATCATTTATATAGTTCTTAGGTTCATATGTTCATAGGTGTGTACTAGGCTAATGGCCCTGGGGCCTTTGCAAGCCTAGCCAAAGGATTACCCTGGCATCATGACACCTGACCTTAGTTCCCAGTGCCTCTGTCTGGTAGAGCCACTGGAGTAATCCCTGGGGTGAATGTTTTATTTCCCATCCACTCATCCAGATTCCTTATAGCTGATTATCTTCCCCTAGATAAGTAATCATAGCAGTAATATTCACCTCTCCAAGTCTATGTACTGCCTGGGTAATAATGTCATTCTCTAACTCGCTGTATAGTATTTTACAGTGTGCAGATGTCTTCTGCATCATAGCCGTGTATATGTAAAATGTATAATTAATACACAAGCAATTGTTAAGATAACAAATATGTGTCTATGAATGTATGCATCCTAGTTATGTAAGGAGGACAACAGGTCGGTAACTGTGTAGTACATTGTAGCATTAAAAAAGCAATGTACACTTTTATATTACAAATGGCTGAAACTGTTATTATATGTCCACTTGTATGGAGGGCTGTCAGGTAAATATAACAGAATTAACACATTTTATGGACTAAAATGTAACCCCCTGACCTTGCTACTTAGGGATTCAACACTTTTTTGCAAAAACTGGTCAGATGACCACAGAAAATATTTCATAATGTCATTTTACATTCTTTACAATCATTTGTTATAGAAACCAATACTGACATACATGGCCATGGTACCAGCAAGGGACAAACAATGCAGACAGTAAAGAAAGCAATGGGTCTGTTGTGAAATGCAATCCATCAGTAAGATTGACATACAGCATTTTGTAAAAAAAAAAAAAAAACATACCTTTCCTTCTAGTTATTTGTGAAACTGATAAGATGTTTTGCAAGCAAATAGTAGAATAAAGATCTTTGGAACTAAACAGCAAATATCAGCATAACTGTTACTAAGATCATATTCACATCTACTGGCAAATTACAAAGGACAGCTGGCTAAGCTTGCTTCTGTTGCAGTTTTAATGTGAAATGATACAATATCACATCTTCCTAGTATGTAGTCTACTTTTTTTCTCTTATATGTTAATTCACTGTTTTGATGGTTCAAATCTAGAAAGAGCAGTTTGTATGAATATAATGATGTTTAAGTAGAATATGTTCATGTTCAAAGACATCAAAGTGGAGGTGACATCATAAATGTACATTTTAAATAAATGTTTCCTTTATATAATTTTTTTCTGTATCCTTTGCATGCCTTTTGGCTTTGTGCACTCTTGACTGGTAGTGGTCCCTAGTAGCGAGGAACAATTCACTTCCTAAGGTAAGAACTGAATAATTTAACTTGGAATGCCATTGGCAGTGCAGTTGAGACAGGTGCTGGTGCACTTTCATCAGCATTCTGAACAATATGGAATGAAGAAATTCCACCTGTCAGCTAACTATCTCTGTGGCATACAGTGTACGAGCAGTGAGCTTAAAGAAATAAGACAAGTGAGGCAGGATTTGATTCTACTTTAGAGATTTTATATATGATTAGATTCAAAATAAATATTGGCACCAGCTGTTGTATATGAAATAAACAGGCTAAATTCTGTGATATATGATAAAACTCATACCTGCAATCCCTGTGAATTGATGTTACAAATGTGTTGTTGCAGGTAAACTCACCTTTTCTCACTGTTAATAACAATATGTGCTATGGATATTGTGACATATGACATTTCATTTTATTTATTTTATATTTTTTATTTTATTTCAGATTGTTTGTAAGGGTAGTATGTGACCTCTCTAAACCATTTTCAGGCACAGCCTAGATGAAGAGATGTCAAAAAAATAAATACATACATAACAAATTCACAAACACAGAGTAATCACAGAAGGCAGACAATCCCATAAACAATTGATACAATATGTAAATAATATTACCAGAGTAGAAAATCAAATGTGAATTAATTTTAGTAAACATGACAGGGAAGCAGCCGCTGAGAACAGAGGATGAAAGTACTAGTGATACAGGTAAGGAGGGAGTTAGTGATGTGTCCCATGGAAAAGCACTTACAGTCAGATTTTTGAGCAAAGTGCCTTTTGAGTTGAGCTCTGAATGTGGGGAAAGAGGAAACTTCTTTAAGGTAAATGGGAAGGATTGCCATTGTTTGGGTGCAATAATGAAGAAGGAATGTCTATGCTGTGCATTTTAGTTTGGGGAATCTTGAGTGAAGGAGTTAATTGGGAGAGTTTGGGGGGTCATGTGGGTGGTTTTATTATGGAGTTTGCAAGAAGTGGAAAGGCACCTAGTTGAAGTAGTAAAAGACCCTAGAAGTAGCTCGACTCTGTAGGAGGCTGGTAGACATTTGGTCTTAGAGAAAGTGAGAAGGTGATGCTGTGGTTTTCCTGATGGAAGGAATTGGAAATGAATCACAGATTTTGTTTTCATTGGACATATACATTCTGTACAGTGTGCTAACAGAAGAAAACAGTAACATGAGTTATATGGATATATGTGTCATATTTGCAGAAATCTTCTCCATATCTCACAAGTATTCATCATGAAAGTTATACAATATATTGTAAACGTTGATATAATGATTAATTTTATTTACTGTGGCAAGAATGACCTCATGTAATTGTACAAGTGTCTGAGTGTCCCCTTTCAGAACAATTCCCTACACATGAAATCTGTTGATGCATAACTTAAATGCTACTTATGATGCTGCAAGCAGATGTGAAAATGATGAATGGGTCATGCTAATGCCATAAGTGCTGTGTTCTTTGCTGCATATATCCATTAAATACATGGCTCTGTTATAGCATGTGTTTTTATGTAATGCCTTTTGCATTTGCAATCTGATTGGCAGAGTGCAACCAGGATTCACATCCTAAGGAAAAAAGTGAGAAATTGAATTTCAGATGTCTTCTGTAGTGCAAACAAGTTTAGAGCTGATAAAGAGCCATCAGCACACTCGATTGCACTCATTGAAGAAAATGCACCTAAAAGATAATTTTATCTGTGATACAAGGTAGACTTGATTTGACCTTTGGAAAAAATAACAGATGATGCAGGTTTAAATCCAGCTAAATGAAAATTTTACAGAGGGGTATTTGAATACATATTTACACACATTTTGTTATATGACTGTATGGTCTGAAACTCATTTATTCTCAGTATTGCTAACAACATGTGAGCTGTTGTCTGCCTCCTTTACCATTAGTTGACATATCCTAAAATCCTGATAATGTGCACCAGAAATTAAAGTTCTGATGTGGCAAGAAGATGTGAGAAGGATGAATGTGTCATTGTAATGTGCTTCTTGCTCTGGTCCTTGCTATGTATACACTTTGATTGATCTAATTTTCCTTTCTGTTTTTTTTTTCCTTTTTTTAAAAGCCTTTTGCATTGTGCACCACTTGGCACTGCACTACTCAGTGAAGAAAATGTACCCATCAAGTAAGTTTCCTTATGTAATGAGCTGTTAGTGCAGTGACCTAAGACAAAGAGAGCAGTTGTTGCAGAGTCCGATTCCATTTTGCAGATACTTTTACACAGGGATTAGAATGCCTTTTGTCACAGCATTTTGATAAGGAATGTAAGAATATATGCAAATGTGTATCATAACTTTGTTTACTTGAACAGCTGTATCATTAATAATTTCTATAGAAGCCCAATATAATGTGTGTAAATTCTGCTAAATATGGCAATAATGACATTTAGTGTAGAATGTGCATGCTTAGGTTTGGTGCACACAATATCTTTTTATAATTCTTATGAGTTATCACATATTAAAAGTATGTGTTTAGGACAATATGTCTTCTGAAGTATGTATGTATGTAACATAACACACCATGTGTTACTCAAGTCATGCAACTGCATGCACGCGACATGCATTTAAACGCAAAGGCTACCTTCTACATTGAAATGTAGTCCCATGACTAACTAAAGTGACTGGCATACAGGCATCTCTGAAGTGTAGCTCCTGTCATTGTTGCATTGTTATAGCTTTATTTAAAATATTAAAAATATGTTTTTCTGTGACAATGGCAGTTAATAAGCTTTCTTTCCTCATTGGTTTGATTCCCAGGTACTACCGGTGTGTAAATCCTGAAAGGCCAGTATGTCACAACTCATAACATTTTGCCTCCAACCATTCATAATCATAACAAAGACTATAGATCATTTCATTGCTTAATGTTGGAACATGTATCAATAGTTACTGTACCATGCTGGTGTTTTATAACATGATTCAGAATAAATATTGGCACCCAATGATGTATACAAAATGAGCAGTCTGAATTCTGTGATGTTTATTAAAACTCTTACTTGCAGTCCCTGTGAAATGATGTTACAAATGTGTTGTGCAATAAGTTCACCTTTTATTATTATTAATAATAATATGTGCCATGGATGTTGTGACACATGACAGTGTGTACAGTGTGGAAGCACAAAAGCAATAACATGAGTTATGTGGACATGTGTGTCATATTTGCTGGAGAACTTAAATCCATATCTCACAAGTATTCACCATAGCAGTTATACAATATATAATACACTTTAATTTCATGGGTAATTTTATGCACTCTGGCAAGAATACATGATTCTATTAGTCATAACATACCATTGTGATTGATTTTATGACACATTATTGCTTCTACATCATATCCAGATGTGGCCACTGTGTAAGTACTGTATGTATTTTTCATATGAGTTTATCTACTGAAATAATAAAGTAACATAATGTGCTATTGATCTAGTTCTCTCATTTTGTCTCCCCCTCCCTGTCTCTCTTTTTTCCCCCATGTATATCTTCTTATTTTTTAATACATTACTGCTGAAGAAAATGACTATCAGCACAGTGATCAACCACTGGGGTTTGGCCCACCATACCTACACAAGTGGCCATGTCGACATCACCAAAGGCAACGCAGACACCTAGCACATCAGGGTCACAACCGGTCGTTGTTGCCTCCACAACTCCTGCCCTACTGTCTCTACCTGCACCAGGTAGCTCTGCTCTGGCTGCTGGTGGAGTGGTACTTCCAGGATATGTACTAGTTGAGTTGGTCATTTTTTTCACTCATCAGTAGCTGAAAGGGTTGAAGGAGGGCATAACAGAGAGAGGCTTCAGTGCCCAAATCAACAGGATTGTAAATGTTCTGTGCCATATTGCCAAAGCGATGCCATGTCCAGTACTAATTAAGACAAATAGGTTCATAGGTTCATTGGAGGTTACTAGTCTAATGGCCCTAGAGCCATTACAAGCCTAGTCATATTTATCCCAAGTTGCCCCATTGTCTGTGGTTAGGTGAATGAAATTTGCAAAGGTAAGGGTCTATGGGAGCTAATAATGACTTCCGCTGTCCAAGAGGGACATGGGTGCCATCCCAGGAGTAGATTTGCAGTCACCCATCCATTGCTCTAGATTGCATTTGAAGAGGGTCAGGGAGGGGTTCTGTTTCACGTGAACTGGAAGCTTGTTCCAGAGATGTGGCAGTCTCTGGGAGATATATCTATCTTTCCAACTTGACCTGTTCATGTCAGAGGCTAGGTTAAGATCTCTGGAGGAAGTGACCCTTGTGCAGTTTGATTTACAAATGTGTAGTACTTCCATCAGGGCTGAGTCAGAAATGTCCCTGTAAGCCAGGCACAGGTCACCCCTAGCAACCTGTAGGAGACAGAATACAGTGACAGGGTTTCAGTCTTTCCACTTAAGACTTGTTTTGCATAACCTGTAATTTCTTGGTGAGAAACCTCTGTGGTCTGTCCAATTGTTGCAGAAGTCTGGTGAGGTACATACAAAAGGGAGCATTGTACTCAGTTATTGGTCTGATGAGAGTCGAGTATAATGGAATTATAACATCCTCAGATCTAGATGTGATGCCTTTACTTTTAAGATATGCCGCACAGAATGATTTCCTTACTACCGTGGATATATGGATGGTCAAAGTTAAGGTTACTATCAACCTGTGTACCCAGATCATGTACCACTGGATCTGCACTTGGGGTGGTGCTGTCTACAATGTAATTAACAGGGATGTCAGCTTTCCTAAAGTGGATAATAATGCATTTGTTTGCACTTAGCTTTAATCCGTGGCATTGGCATTGACTGTTTATCTGCGTTAACCCTGTCTGCAGTATAATAACATCATTTGAGGACTCAGTAATTGCTCCCAATTTGCAATCGCTAGTGAACTTGGTCAACCACAGGCCATCCAAGTTTGCCTGGACTTCTGAAAAATAAATTCTGAACAGTAAGGGGTCCAGCACAACACCCTGTGGTATGCCACTAATGACTGGTCTTTTGCTAGAAGTGTAGTCACCTACTTTTATAGTATTTGTCCCATTGGTGATCCAATTGGCAACTGGTCTGGTAATGTAGGGGTTAATTACCAATTAGGAGAGTTTCTCTATAATACCTGAGTAGGGGATTGTGTCAAATGCCTTGGCTAGATAGATGTAGGTGGTATGCACTCTTTCCCTTTTCCAGGACCTTGATGACTTTCTCAAAGAAGTCAACCATGTTTAAAAGGCATGCTCTACCGTTAATGAATCTGAACTGGGTTGGGTCCAGAGTTTGGAGATTACCTATGTCCTTGGTAATAAGGAACATAATAATTCTTTCCATGGCCTTGCAGATCTCACTAGTCAAGCTTATGGGCCTATAATTCCCAGGGTCAGTTGATGGTCTCCATTTATGGAGAAGGATTACTGTTGCTGTCCTCCATTCCACTATGACCTCCATTCCATTAAAAGGTAACCTGGAATGTCATCTGGTCCCATTGATGCTGTGTTTTTTGGCCTTGGAAAGTGCTGAGATGACCTGGTCTCTTGAGATAACAGGCTGGGGAATGGTGGCTGGTATACTTTGGGCAATGCCTGGATGGGGAAAGTGGGTGAAGTTTCCACCAAATCTGTCAGCTATCAGTTTGGCTATTACCTCCAGTTCAGTATGGGTTGTGCCATCCACAACCAGTTCAGTGCATAGCTGTACATTCCCCAATTTAGATTTTAGACAAAGTTAAAGAATGCCTTGTGATTATCCTTAGTTAAGGAGGCTATTTTTGCTTTGTAATTAGCTTTGGATGACTTTACAAAATCTCTGATTTGTTTGTTTAAGCTAGAGAGGGATTGCTTCCTCTGCTGAGCTAGTTCCCTCTTGTTCTTGGGCATTAGTTTCTTTCTCTTGTTGTATAGCCTGTTTATACTAAGTGGCCACCAGGGTGACTTTTTTGGCACAGCTGATTCTATACAACTGCTTAAATGGTTATACAGGGCATTGGCTTACATCTCTGTATAGGAGTTTGTGTTATCTGCCTTTAAGGGGGCTTTGAAACTTCTTATATCATTACTTAGTAGGAGGTGATTTGTCTTTGAAATATTAAGTGTTTTTTGAGCTCGATGGGATATCTGGTCATATAATTACATTGAAAGAGACTGATTTATGGCATGATCTTACAAGGGAAGGCATCACACTGGAGGGGGGGGGTGCCATGCTTTCCCAAGTTAATGAGCACTATGCCCAGGACATTAAAGCCTCTCATGGGTGTGCTGACTAGCTGTTCCTGAGCATTTGTATTGACAACGTCCAAGAACCTTTGACCCAGCATGTTTGTGGTCATGTACATTTCCCAATTGATGGTAGAATAATTAAAATCACCCATGAGTAATGTGCTAGGCTGTATGGCAATTGATTCCAGTAAGTCCAGGTATATCGTAAGCTTTTCCTGTTTCATGGTGGGGAACCTAGAGCTAGCTATGATCTGGTAGGGGGCTTTGCCTATAGTTAATTGGACATGGAGTAGCTCAAGAGAGTCATACTGTCTGACCAGTCTTGAGGTATACTTATCCTTAATAAAGATTGATACATCTTATTCTTTGGTTCTTTCATGCTCAGTTTGTGGTCTGAACATATGGAAGGCGTTGTAGGATTGCATGGGCAGGGTGCTTTCCACACCTTTTAACCATGTCTAGGTGACTGCACAGACATCAGCATCTTCCAAAGTGAAGAGTGCTTCCAGGGAGTGCAGGTTTTTGTTTAGAATCCTAGCATTAAGCAGCTGTACTTTGAGTTTATTTAGAGAAGCTGGGAGGTTGGCTATTTTGACACTGCCTAAAAAAGTCACAATAGTGGTGGCCAGTGCCTTTGCCATTATCCAAAAACCTAGAAGAGGCAGATGCAGACCACCTCTGGCAAAGCAGTGTGGCCTGTTGACCATGTCTTCCCAGACTGACAGATATTGGATCACCTTGGACTGATGCCAGAAGAGAAGGCAATTGTTAAATTCAATTATTTTTTGTTTGTTTTGGGGCATCATCCTTGATGGTAGAATGCTACTTAGGGCAAGGCTTATACCTGCCTGTGACACATAATCTGAGAGCTCAGACATGTCTCTCTTCATATAGTCCAGTGGACATACGAAACACTACTTCCAAATTTCTATTCAAAAAGACAGCAAGAAATCACCTTAGCTTAAATAAACGTTGTCTCTATTACCAGCCCCCCAACTAACCCACCTCTCCAGAACTGCTCTCTCACTTCTTTCTCTCATACAAGTACCTAACTCTACCTCCTTCTAAACTCCCCATCCCGTCTCCCCCTCTAAACCCTCTCCTGACTCTTAACCCTAAACTATCCTTTACTATTCCAATGTCCTCACCAGTAGAATGGTCAACAAAATACTGTTGCACTCTTATCTCTCCTTTCTCTGCTACCCAAACACTCCTTACTAGCTTCCTTTCTCTATACTCAAAATTCATTTTCTCCTAGACTACCTACCTTAATATACATAGCTAGCCAACATTGTATATAATCCATAATCAGTATTATTATTGTATACTCACTGTACATTGTTATGTATTTTTTTTGTGTGTGCTAGCATTGTATTCTTGGAACTTGTAAATATTTTGTAACTATGGAGCTTTTCTCCCCGAGTCTCCACTGAAAAAGGGCCTCAGCCCAGATGGACCAACCCGGTCAACAAATGTTAAATAAATAAATAAATAAGTACAATTCAAGTCATTCTCCTCCACATGGATTATGACAGAGTCATAGCAGTACTTGTGGGTGACTGACTTGAGTGCTTGAGTGACTTGCCGGATCCTGGCACTTGACAGGCAGCTAACCTTGATGAGTGGATGGGAAATAGGAAATACACCCAGGGGGATCACTTCTGTGGCTCTGCTTGACAGGGGCACAGGAAATTAACTTTCTTGGGTGGCATAAGCCAGGGAACCTTGTTGGCTAGGCTTACTTAGGCCCTTGGGCTGATAGCCTAATACCTACCTATGAACCTATGAACCTATAACCCAATCCTTATCAAGCCTATAGAGGGAAACATCCGTGTGTCTCACAATGGCGCCATCAATGACAAATACATTAGGTTTTGTGGTGTAACGCCTTATGGGCTTATTTGTTGAGACACTGGTGTGTGTTATTATGTGTTGTGGTTGTTTTTTGCATTGTTATGTGCAGAAGTTATTTCCATTTAGGAGGCCTCTGACCTTTTGGTAAGTTACTAGTGAGCACCTCTGCATATGTGTGTTTATGTGTCATGTCCTTATTTAGTGTGGGATGTGCGTGTGTGCTGACAACCTGTTTGGCATTCAATTTTTCCTTATGCGAGAGCCTTGCCTCCAATTTCATAGTGTAACTACAGCTCTCACATAAAGTATTTGTTTCAGGAGTAAGTGGTTGTCAGTATACGTGAGACATTTGCTATATTGCAGCAGGATGCCTATGTCTATCACTCTGACCTGAGAGATGATGGGAAACTACCTGTCCATGAGAGCAGGTTCTTACTGTATGTTTTATTAGGAAGGGAATGGGTTAATTTGACAGAACTGTGCTGGTAGTGCTAAGACTGCAAGATGGACCTATACTTTGTGTGTAGGCTAAGGTTGACCAGTAAGGGAATGTTGCTCAGTGCACAATTTAGTTTCTCCTAGAGCAGCAGAAAAGCTTGGAAGGGTTTGGCTGATAGCTGTTTAGGGAAAAACTGATCTTCTAGGATTTTGCATCTATGCAGGGCACTGCTAACCACCACTGAGTGAAGAGCAGCACCTCACAAATGAGAGGCTTAAATACAAGCACAGTGAAATAAGTTTTAAGCTAACTATATATCAGCACACTTCTGCCACAAGGGTGAAGAAAAACACCTTCTTAATGTAGAATAGCTGGTTTGGTGCCAAGTGTAACAAGACCACACAAACTACCCACAACAGCCCAGCAACTAACAGATACAATGTAATATAGTGCAATTAACTACTTAAAGAAGCAGTAGACAATACATTTTTTTGCTATAAAGTACAAAAGTAACAACAGATAGCTTAAGAAACTGCTAAAGTAAGTCACAGTAAATAAGAGAAGTGCAAAAAACTACTTATTTTTTTGTCTTTTCTGTAGTGGATTGCTTTAGGTAAAAGCAGATTCTCAGCAATCAGTAGCAAAGTTGCCAATCAATGCTAAAGCCCCTGCAAATGTGAGTATTAAATGCAAACAAAGTGAAACAAGTTTAAAGCTAACTACCAATCAGAAAAGTGCACAATAAACCTTCCACCTGCAATCCCCAACGCAGACAAGTTAGATGAGCATACCTCTGTGACAAGGGTGCAGAAAAACACCGTCTTAGTGTAGAATAGCTGGTTTGGAGCTCAAGTGTAACAAGACCACATAAACTACCTACAACTAACAAATACAATGTAATACAGTGCAAAGCAGCAGCAGACAATACATTTTTTTTATTGAAACTGCTGTAGTTCAGTCACAGTATAGAAGAGAAATGCAAAAAAAAAAAATACTTAGAGCCCTTTTGTGTGCTTTTCAGCTCAGATAGACCAGATAAACACATAAAGCCACTAGATGAATATTCCCAGTATTCCAAATGTAAAAGTACAGTAAAGGAGTGTCTGGAGTGAAATTCTACCACAAACAGTCTTAAAGATATGGATGCAGCAGTTTAGTTTTAACAGCTTATGAAAGTGTGATTATTCAATAACAGTACTTAACTTTGTATATATGAACCAAGATCCACTCAATTATACAGAATTTATAAAGGCACTAAAAACAAGATAGTCTGGTTAATAAGCCCTCCAGCCAATAAAACAACATGCATAAATCTCAAGTATTTCCCCAACTTAAACAGACTAGGCTACCTCTTAGTGCACCAGATGGAATATCCACTGACCGCTTGAAGTAAAAGCAAGTGCTTCCTAGAGTGTAAAAATGTGCAACTTTATCCAACAATTAGCTAAATAATGAATTCAGATGAAATAAATCAGTAGAACAGACAATAAGAGGCAAAATGCATTTTTTTCAGTATAAGCACAAAAAAAGGTAAATAAATAATTCAGGATGTCAGGAGCAGTGTAGAAAGAGGGGAGCTTATTAAACTTGGTTTACAGTAGGTGTAGACTGCTTAAAATCACCAGGTTTATAAAGTAGATCCACAAATGGGATGGTGGGTGGGAAAACCTAGCGGGGAATCTGAAGCAGTGCTTCAGTTTGTACAAGCTTGAAATCTTTTCAAAGACAAAGGTCCAGAATTTCACTGTGTGTTTAACTATCACCCAAGAGGCAATTTAACCAATGAAAAATGTGAAATATGTAGCCTAGATAATTTAATTGTCTATCTCTCACATAGAACAAAAGCACCAGGCCAAACAGATTTCTTAAAACAGAAAACAAAATGCAGCAGGTAAAACAGACATCAGTGCTATCAGTCACAGACAAAAAATATGGTTTACTTTCCTCACTCAGTGGCGAATCACCAGCAGTGCTTTAGTTTATGTAGGCTTGAAATCTTTACAGACAAATGACACTGGAGACAGTGGTGACAGCTCTGAGGGTGAGGACTAGATTGTCACTGTGCTTAAACTGGATATTGATGCATCTCTGAGGTCCCCTACCAATTCCCAGTCATGGTATCTCCCAAACCCTTTGTGTCCATCACCATCCCTGCCTGTCTTAATGTCCTGTATGTCTTCACCTGCTACTTAAACTACCATATTTAGCTGACTCTCTCATTCCTAATCACCATACCCAACATTCATATCCCTAAAAAAAAAATGGGCACCTGTCCCAAAAAAAAAAAAAATTGCATCCCTCACATACATGCCACTATAGCAATTTTCACCTTGGCATACTTGATTTGGTCCAAGTGGCTATACAACATTAGTCTGTTGTTGTCATCAGCCCCTGGTTTGGTGACTCTCCAAAGTCATGAAATTGTGTGTACAATACTACATTTATGTTGTGAAGAAGTAGATAGCTATGGTGCTCTCCCACCACTCTCTTGGAAATGACTGTATTTTTCCCATATCCCATCCTCTGCTTGCCACTCCCATTTTCACCACTGTCCTATCAACCTCTTTTTTTCACACATTTAATCTGGTGAAAAAATAGAATTACACACAATACACATGGCCAGAAATGGCCCATCAAAAAGCCTTCATTTTTTGTCCTTAGCATTTGCATAAAAGTCAGCATAGTGCACCAGGGCTGAGTGAAGAAAATGCATTAAACTTCCTATGGCAAAAGCTGAGGAATTTAATATCAGCTGCAGTAGCATGGTCAACCTCATGCAAATGTGCTTAAATCTGCCAAGTCATGGCAATGCAGAGCAAAGGCAGGGTAAAGGCTGTACTTGGAAACATTTACTCTTATAGTTCTTAGGCGGATATATGCAATGAACTAGAATTTCCTATGTGGTTTGCTATGATAATTCTCCTTTTTCTATCCCAATCTTTTCGCATTGTGTCGTGGGTTCAATTATAGTTGTATGCCAAATTATTTTTTTCATGAGATTTGATATGCCTGTCATATACTTAACTGCAAACACTTGCATTTATCTCCAACTGACAGCCTTTCACTAACATACTATTTAAATAGTGCAGCTAGAAA